>NW_026652287.1:33579343-33717743 GCF_009828535.3 Hylobates moloch | reverse complement strand
TTTTTTTTTTTTTTTTGAAGTGGAGACTCACTCTCTCTCCCAGGCTGGGGTGCAGTGGCATAATCTTGGCTCACTGCAATCTCTGCCTCCCAGAAGCAGGCAATTCTCCTGCCTCAGCCTCCCAAGTAGCTGGGAATACAGGCATGTGCCACTACACCTGGCTAATTTCTTTTTTTCTTTTTTTTTTTTTTTTGAGACGGAGTTTTGCTCCTGTTGCCCAGGCTGGAGTGCAATGGTACGATCTTGGCTCACTGCAACCTCCACCTCCCAGGTTTAAGCGATTCTTCTGCCTCAGCCTCCTGAGTAGCTAGGATTACAGGTGCCCACCACCACAGCCAGCTAGTTTTTTGTATTTTTAGTAGAGATGGGGTTTCACTACATTGGCCAGGCTGGTCTCAAACTCCTGACCTCAGACGATCCAACCACCTCAGCCTCCCAAAGTGCTGGAGTTACTTACAGGAGTGAGCCACCACACCCACACCCATATACTTTAAATTATCTTTAGATTACTTATAATATCTAATACAATGTAAATGCTATGTTAACAGTTGTTATACTGTACTGTTTAGGGAATCATGACAATAAAAAAAAGTCTGTATGTGCTCAGTTCAGATGCTTAAAAAATAGATATTTTCAATCCTCAGTTGGTTGAATCCATGGATGTGGAAGCCATGGATATGGAGGGCCAACAATATATCACAAATCCAGGCATCCTATTTTTCTGATGGACTAATTATAAACTGAGGGTTCCTATGACTTTCTCCTTGAGTTTGATAATTTTTCAAGGAGAAGGAGAAAATCAAGTAATGGAGAAACAATATCCAAAGATCTAACACTGAAAATTTTTCAGAACTGATTAAACACTCCAAACTTCAAACTCAAGAAATCCAACAAGTTTTCAAGCAAGAAGTCTACACTTAGACACAACAGATTGAAACTAAATTACATCAGATATAAAGAGGAGACTATAAAAGCATCCAGAGACCAATGAGAGGTTACCTACAAAGGAGACAAAATTTTCTGACAGCTGACTGCTCCACAGAAATCATTATAGCCAACAAATATTGGAACAATAAATGTAAGGTCCTCAGCTCTTGGACAACACAGCCCAACCCTGAAGACCATTTAGGACTGAAAGGCATGGCTGGCAAAGGACCTACAGCCTTGTAATAGTGACAATTAAGAATGCTTATCAATGAATTGTCAATCTCCTGTCTCAGGATGCAGGATGGCTTTAAAGGATACTGCTGGGTGGGAAATTGAGTCATTGAAGACCCAGGGAACAGCAGAAGGTACACTCTATACTCATTTTATTATAGAGGCCAGTGAACACACTTGGTAGATGATACAAGTACTTAATCCTGGTTGGTTTACCCATTCTAAATTATTTATGTGAGATAGCAATCTATTTGGAAAAAAGTAAAGTGAGAGTCTTACCTCAATCCACACTCAAAAATAATTTACTACATGACAGATCTATGGCAGGCAGATTCAATGGCTCAATGAACTCCACCCTCCCAGTGTTCACACCTTTATGTAGTTCCCACTTACAGGGAGCCAAACGTCCGTGGGACGTGACCAACTCAGCATTCCACTGGAGGCTATAAGATCAAACAGCAAACTGTTTATCATGAATGCAGGATGTGAGCAAACTCACCACTGCTCCTGCTGACAGAAGATTTTCTGGAGGCAATCACTCCCTGGCGCTGAGGTTATCTACGCAACATTTAGAGAATGTAGTCTTGCAAGCCTACTCTGGACTGAGCAGCTGACCCCTACTTCCACTGCACCTCCCAACTATCTCTTTTGCCTAATAAATACAGAGGACTGTGTAAAGCTTAGGGCCCTTGTCCACTAAAGGCAAGGTACCCCCGACCCCTTCTTCCAAATATACTCTTTTGTCTCGTCTTTTATTCCTGTGTTCAGTCCCCCTAGGTCTGTGCAGGTTACAAGTGGCGCCCAAACAGGGACAGAATTGGGTGCTCTACACCCTCTCCTTGAGCACGGACTGGCCTAGTGACTTACCTCTATTTAGAAGAATATGGCAAAGGCGTTGGAATCTCACCTCCGTAATTAAGCTATACATGTTAAAAAAAATTATTCAATGAGAATTGTTAAAGCACAGTAAGGAAGACTTTATTCAGGGCCATTATGATAGGTATATAGACAAATGTAATGGGATTTTACAGTGGTAGAGAGTGAATGGACTTAACTCCAAATACAGCATAAGCAAGTGGGAATTTATGGCCAAGGAGCAGAGTGAGGGTCAGTAATACAAAATTACCAAGAGGGTCGGGCACAATGGCTTATGCCTGTAATCCCAGCACTTTGGGAGGCCAAGGCAGGAGGATCGCTTGAGCCCAGGAGTTCAAGAGCAGCCTGGGCAACATGACAAGACCCCATCTCAATTTAAAAAAAAAAAAAAAAAAAAAAAAAAAGAAGAAAGGAAGAAAGAAAAAAAAGCAGAAAAGTAAAAAACAAAAAAACTCATAGTCAACCCACCCCCACCACACACACACACACACACACACACACACACACACACACACACAAAACATGTTTATGATCTTTTATCATTTTTCAAATTAAATACTTGATTCTCTCCTAACCCCCAATGGTGAAAAATGCATTTTTTTCAAATATGGCTATAAACTGATGGAATTTTATATAATTAATGTTCTTCAATCATTTGTAATCATTGGTCTTTGGATGCTCAAAGTGTAGCATCTTAGGCCAATGAAGAGTCCCCTCAAATTGGCTGCTATGTTCTTTGAAATATGATTCTATCATGTAAAATATATATATATGTATATCATAATGGATGTATATGTTTATGTCTACAGATAGATTCATATATACTCATGCTTTTATTAAAACATATATAGACATAGATCCACAAACAGATACAGTGATAGGAAGTAAATATTACCAACCATTTACAGAAGGGGATTAGGAAGAAAATATATGAAAAGAAAACTTTTTCTTTCTTTCTTTTCTTCAATTTTATTAAATATAGACAAGGTCTCACTAGGTTGCCCAGGCTGGTCTGAAACTCCTGGGCTCAAGGAATCCTCCTGCCTAAGCCTCCCAAAGTAGGCATAAGCCACTGCACTCAGCCAGAAACTTTTTTTTTTTTTTTTTGAGATGGAGTCTCGCTCTGTCACCCAGGCTGGAGTGCAGTGGCATGATTTTGGCTCACTGCAAGCTCCACCTCCCGGGTTCACACCACTCTCCTGCCTCTGCGTCCCGAGTAGCTAGGACTACAGGCACCCGCCACCACGCCCGACCAATTTTTTGTATTTTTAGTAGAGATGGGGTTTCACTGTGGTAGCCAGGATGGTCTCGATCTCCAGACCTCGTGATCCACCCGCCTCGGCCTCCCAAAGTGCTGGATTACAGCCATGAGCCACCGCGCCTGGCTGAAACTTATTTTTTGATATGTGTACTTTCTTATTTTACTGGGACACAATCACAGATGACCTATGTGGCTGATCTTAGGTTCACAGCCTCCCAGAAGTCAGGTTTTAACTTTAGCCTCTTGTTCTTCTGGAGGTTTCCGACCTATCATAGATCACAGATCTATCATAGATCATATTTTTAGGCTGTCCAATGGCCAAAGGACCCAAGCAAACAAAGACACTACCATTAGCAAGACATTCCAGAAGCCCAGAGCTCACCCTCCATTAGCTTGAACACAAAGGCCAAAACTCCCTTTGCATAAATTCAATTATTTACTATACAATAAGGACTTGGCATTTTCTACAAGGTGAAAGTCTAAAGGAAATCTGTAAACTCCAATCCAAGTCCTGTCCAGACAATATCACTTTCAACTCCCTGTCTCCAAATCTATATTCAAACACCAGTTCAGCTATCTGTTCATTGAGAACCATTTGAAAGTCATGGAATCCTGCCATATTCCTAGGATATCTAGGTTTTATTCCAAGTCAAATCCAGACTGCCACAAGGCTGAAATTAACTTGTGTTGGTCCCTGTGTTTACTGAGTTTGCTTAGTCATTCCATAGCAGTATAAAGGAATCCTTCAAGAAACAGCCACAGGAAACCTGCATCTGAATTTACGAGAAGGCTGCTATTCTGGACACCATCTGCCACATCAACTCTAGGAAGAACCACTGAAGAAATTTCCTGAGACTAAACTGCCATGAAATAATGGCAACCCCCAGGAAGTAATGTTTTATCTTCAAAAACAGGACATACCATGTAAATTATGATTTTCTTGTGATATTGGCTGTCAGAGATATTAGATGCAAGCTGACAGCTGATATAACCCACAGGATCCTCCAGCCATGCATGGTGTCACAAAATTCATAATTTAGTGTTAATGCTATGAACATTATATTCCTTACCCTACTATTTTGCATGATATTGAGTTTAAAAACTAAGCTTATTTCTCTCCAGATCCTGCTTTTTGAAATTTACACTCTTTATATTAGTGAAATTGATGTTTATAGGCTTCTACAAATCTATTATGGAACAAAAGAAAGAATAAAACAAACCAAAAGTCAGTTACCTGGGCCTGGATCATTTTCTTCTGTTCTTGGAAGACAGCATTCAACTGGGATGGTCTGTCTTTGTATCTTCTGGCCTTCTCTTCAGAAGTCTCAGTCTTCAATCAAGTGTGCCCCTAGAAATGGTGATCCCCAAATCCACTTCCTCCCTCTTCAGGTGATGTTTTTTGCTCCTGAGGAGTCAGAAACTGTGGGTTGAAGAGCAAATTCAATGTAAGTGGTACATTTCTTCTAGGCCCAGATACTGTCACTGCTCCTAGGCACTCATCTTAAAGCAATGCCCCCAGTATAGTTAACTATACCTTTATTTGGAGCCCCTGAGGATTTTATACCTGTGGCCAATAATGTCTAGGATTCTTAATGTGGTGGAGGTATGCCTTTCCTCTGTGACGTTTCCATGGAAGGACTGTGAAGGCCTGTAGGAAATGAGACCCACCACAGCACCATGCCTCAGGAGCCGGTGAACTCTTAGGCAGATTAGTTTTAGAAAAGAGATAGTCAGCAAGGAGAGGACCTGGTCTTTGTTTTCCTTTAAATCATGTATGCTCACACACCTCTTCAAAAGTCTTTGTACATACACCCTGTGAGGACATGTACTTCAGTTTGAAAGCCCATGTACTGGGCAAATCATAAGCATTGTCATAAAAACAGTAGTGACAATATTTTAGGAGGTTTTAAATACATAAAAAGCTAAAATACACAATAATTTACTGGATAAATTAGGTGGTAAATGAAGTTGACATGCTCTAAGGTTTCTGTAAAATGGAAAAGTGCTAATTAGCAGAAGAATATGACAAAGGTTGCACACTACATGTAATCTCTAGTTACAATTAACACTAGTAAGTGCAGGCACAGTGGCTCACGCCTGTAATCCCAGCACTTTGGGATGCCGAGGCGGGCGGATCACCTGACATCAGGAGTTCAAGACTAGCCTGGCCAACATGGTGAAACCCCATCTCTACTAAAAATACAGTTATTCCAGAAGCTGAGGCAAGAGAATCGCTTGAACCCAGGAGACAGAGGTTGCAGTGAGACAAGACCGTGCCATTGCACTCCAGCCTGGGCAAAAAGAGCGAAATTCTGTCTAAAAAAAAAAACAAACAAACCAAAAAAAAACTTAGTAATTGTTTCAAAGTACATAAGTTCCATGCCAACAAAAGGGGGAAATGTAATAATAAGAAATTCATCCAAAAGAAGAGAATCAAAAACAGAGAGCAAAAAGAGCAAATACAATGCATTTAGATAGCTGCTTTAAAATAAAATGTACTAAGAAAATTACATTACATTAAGTGTTTTATGCTAAGTAGAAACAGAGCATGGATTCCAGTTAACTACATTAAATATAAATGCCTCAAAACTGTTAGAATGGATTAAAAATTAAAATGCAATAACATCTGGCATTTATTTTATTTTATTTTTTGAGATGGAGTCTTGCTCTGTCGCCCAGGCTGGAGTGCAATGGTGCGATCTCAGCTCGCTGCGACCTCAGCCTCCCCGGTTCAAGCAATTCTCTGCCTTAGGCTCCCAGGTAGCTGGGATTACAGGCACCCACTGCAAGGAGCCGAAAGCCCGTGGGACATGACCAACTCAGCATTCCACTGGAGGCTATACGATCAAACAGCAAACTGTTTACCATGAATGCAGGCTATACGATCAAACAGCAAACTGTTTACCATGAATGCAGGCTGTACGATCAAACAGCAAACTCATGACTGCTCCGGCTGACAGAAGGTTTGCTGGCGGCAATCACACCGTGGCACCAAGGTTTTCTACTGTGACATCTAGAGAATGCAGTCTTGCAAGACTACTCCGGACTGAGCAGCTGACCCCATCTTCCACCTCCCCCCTTCTCACTGTCTCTTTGGCCTAATAAATATGGAAGGCTGTGTAAAGCTCAGGGCCCTTGTCCACTAGAGGCAAGGTGCCCCCTGACCCCTTCTTCCAAATATGCTCTTTTGTCTCTTGTCTTTATTCCCACGTTCGCCCTCCTTTGTTCAGTCTACCTAGGTCCATGCAGGTTACAAATGGCGACCCAGAACAAGGACTCCAAGGACGCCCAACTAGCCACATCCGAACATGGGACTTCAAGGATGTGAATGAAGAAGGTCTGCTGGAGCAGAGGAACTGAAATTGACAAGGCAAACGGGGACCCGGGGACGAGTCTGCCAGCAGCGGATATAAGGTCAGTGCCCTAAAGAGGTACTGGGAGCACTGCTTTAAAGAAGTACTGGAGGCCAGGCACGGTGGCTCACGCTTGTAATCCCAGCACTTTGGGAGGCCGAGGCGGGCAGATCATGAGGTCAGGAGATCGAGACCACGGTGAAACCCCGTCTCTACTAAAAATACAAAAAAAATTAGCCGGGCATGGTGGCGGGCGCCTGTAGTCCCAGCTACTCGGAGAGGCTGAGGCAGGAGAATGGCGTGAACCCGGGAGGCGGAGCTTGCAGTGAGCCGAGATTGCGCCACTGCACTCCAGCCTGGGCGACAGAGCGAGACTCCGTCTCAAAAAAAAAAAAAGTACTGGGAAGTTTTCTGAATCAGGGTAACAAGGGAAATAATTTGTCTATTGAAGAAAAACATGTGCAGTTGCTTAAAGTTCTGTTGAGACAATCTGGAGCTCAGGTTAATTTGCAGACACTTATTAACCTCCTGCAGAAGCCACAAAAGGTTATTATGCACAACCCATGGTTTCCACAGGCAGGCACTCTTGATGTGGAAATTGGGATACAGCAGAAGGATTAAAACAGGCTCATCAAAAAAGTCTTAAGGTTGATTCTTCTGTTTTCTCCACTTAGAGTTTAGTTAGTACTGTAGTTCTGCAATTATCTCATTATTTTGTAGGACAGCAGGCTGAATCTAAAAATCTGAAAGAATCTGTTGCCCCACCCACAGCTCCAATTAAAAATAAAAAACAGGAGCGGGAGGATAAAAATTGGCCTATACCACCTCCTCCAGTTGCAGAAACATCTGTACCACCTCCTTTGGTGGCAGAAATAGAGACCCCAATACAAAGAATTTTATGCTCTGCTGCCATAGCTGGAGAGCCCTTAGGACACTGCACTTTTCCTATTTCCATAAGGCCTGATCCAAACAATCCACAGCAGGTTATTCATGAACACACTCCACTAGAGTTTAAGTTGTTAAAGGAATTAAAAGAGAGAGTGGTAAATAATGGCGTACAGAGCCCATTCACCTTAGGATTGCTAGAATCTGTGTTTGGTGGTATGCGTCTTTCACCCTTTGACATGAGATACTTGGAGCGAACTTGCTTGTCCGCTAGTGCATATCTGACGTGGAATTTGGCAAGAAATGTGTGCAGACCAGGCTAAACAGAACCGTGCTGCTGGACACGGAGACATTACAGAGGATATGTTGTTAGGTCATGGCCCTTTTTCAGACCTAGAACATCAAATGGCACTTCCAGACGCTGCTTATCAGCAGTGTACACAGGCCGCTAAATGCGCCTGGGCCACAATCCTGAAGAGGGAGTCCCAGTACAATCCTTTTTACATATCATGCAAGGGTCGCAGGAACCCTATGCACAATTTCTTGCAAGATTACAAGAGGCAGTGAAGCGTCAGATTCCTCATACTGTGGCTGCAGAAATGCTAACCTTAACTTTAGCTTTTGAGAATGCAAACGTGGATTGTAAACGTGCAATGGCACCAGTGAGGTGTACAAAAAACTTGGGAAATTTTCTCAGAGCTTGTCAGGATGTAGGAACTGAGCTTCATCGATCTGCAAAGTTAGCATAAGCAATGGCTAATTTAGCAGTTGACAACTCTAAAAGGAGCCAAGGGTCAAACCCTAAAATGGGAAAATGTTATAATTGTGGAAAAACTGGACATTTAAAAAAGGAATGCTGCCAGATCTCAGGACAGAAAAGATATTACAATGCAGTTCACCCCCTAGCAGAAAAAACACCAGGACTCTGTCCTCGCTGTAACAAAGGAAATCACTGGGCTACCCAGTGCTGCTCAAAATTTCATCAGGATGGCACCCCCTGTCGGTAAATGAGACGGGGGCCTGGACCCAGGCCCCTCAAACAATGAGGGCATTCCCAGTGCAGACCACAACCCCACTTCAGGGATGGGTTCCTGGAAGCACAGATTCCCTCAACCCAGGAACACCAGGAAGTGCAGGATTAGATCTACCCACCAGAGAAAGAATCACATTAGTTAGAGGAGACAAACCTATCTAAGGTCCCACTGGTATTTGGGGACCTTTACTGACAGGATACACAGGACTAATTTTTGGCAAAAGCCGCCTTAACTTTCAAGGCATCACTGTAGTCCCAGGAGTGATTGACTGATTATAAAGGAGAAATTCAAGTAGTTTTAATGTCACAAGATCTTTGGGTTTTTGAACTGGGAGATATATTGCTCAATTATTGCTTATTCCCTGTGAATTACACCCTTCCCCATGAAAGGAGAAATGAGGAAATAAAGGGTTTGGGAGCACAACTACATGGGAAATCTATCTTTCCCAACCCATAGCCTCTAATAGACCTACCTGTATAGTACAAATTAAAGGAAAGAAATTTTATGAGCTTATGGATACGCGAGCTGATGTGTCAGTAATATCTATAGGATGGGCACATCAAACATTACAATGCATGTTGAAAAGACAAAAAGGGGGTAAAGGAAGCCAACTACCACCTCAATCAAAACTACATTTAGCCTTATTTCCTTTAAATTTTCTGACTCCTGGTATGGATGGTAAGACTCCAGCAGAAAGACATTGCCAAGTGGTAGAGGAAAAAAGGAAAGTTTATCTGACAGTGTTATGGAAATCCCCAGAAGGAGGACAATGGAAAAGCCCGGTGGATTTACTGACCTGGGGATAAGGGTATGCTTGTGTGTTTACAGGAGATGGACAAGCCATGTGGGTGCCCTCAAGGTGCGTGCGACCATGGAATGGGAGACTGGAGGAACCCAGGGTGGCCAACTATGGGCCCGGTCCCTCTTGTACGAGCTATGAGTCAGCTGAGCCTGAGTGCAAAGATGGAGAGAAGGCCAACCAGAGTCACGATGACATCAACCCCCATAACCTGGGGACAACTCAAGAAAACCACGCAGGAAGCTGAGAAACTACTGGAGTGTCAGGGACAGGCAAAAACCCCTGATTCCATGTTCTTGGCCATGTTAGCCATAATGTCCTGTGCACTATATTTTCCCTGTGCACTATGTTTTCCCTGTGCACAGGCAAAAACATATTGGGCGTATGTTCCCAATCCCCCAGCAGTACGGCCTATACTTTGGAGCTCACTCCTCCTGAGATTTATCATGATCAGGGAGAGTGGGCTCCAGGACCCCTCATTCCCCCTGACATAGAACAGTTAGACTCTCAGAACAATGTCATTAATTATACCACTCCACTGGAAGGATTCCCTTTGTGTATCACCACAAAGACATCGCTCAGCCATAGCTGTCTTACGATTCAAGCTCAAACATGGTTGAGTCACTATGGAAAAATTATGTACTCATTAAGTCTTGGTTCTATTAATGTAACTGGCGTGCTAACCAACCATTCCCAGTCCAATCACCCTAATTGTGCTGATTATACAGAATGGATTCCATTCAATGGTTCCTACCCCACTCCGTGGACCCAGTGTCTTGATCCACTGGCTAGTAAACAATATATGTCAACTGGAGACATTGTGGATTGGGAACCTAAAGGTCAATTAGATGGAAAAGGTGAAAGTCAGAAATCATGGCACAAACTTCACTGGCATTGGTGGCAAGCTTTTAATGCTTCTTCTTTATACAACACCAGGATCCAATCCCAGTCTGCTGCTCAGATTGCTTGGCATGGAGCAGGCTTTAGCCCACCTCTTCCTCAGTGGCATTATCTGGGGAGGAAAGGACCAATTCAAGAAACTATATGGAAGGCAGCTCTCCCATTTATGAATGGCAACATCTGGATTGGAACACTGTCTAATAATAGCAATAGTAAGCAACACAGTCTTAATGTTGTAAAGAATATCACCACTCAATTTACAGTTTGTATTTTTAATCCTTATGCCTTTTTGGCAGCTAAGAAGGACCAGCTTCAGGTAAACAATACCCAATTGACCTGTAAATCTTGCCAGTTATATCACTGCATTAATCATAGCACATTGCAAACACATAATATCTCTACTTTGATAATTTTGGGTTGCATCCTTGGGCTATGGATTCCTGTTAATCTGTCTGAGCCTTGGGCTGCCACACCCGCTTTGCATTTTGTAGAACTTCTAACTCAGCTTACTCACTGTGTCCATAGAGCCTTAGGCATAATTTTTGCTATTGTTTCCTCGGTCAAACTAATAACTTCTGTTGTGATATCTTCTGTAACTCTGCATAATTCTATTTAAACAGCTCAGTAGGTGGAGAACTGGACATGCACAGCTGACCAAGTGAGGCTACTTCAGAATAAAATTAATACTGAGTTACAAACCGAAGTGGCAATGTTGAAATCCACGGTTCTGTGGTTAGGGGAACAAGTACAAAGCTTGCAGTTGCAGCAGCAATTGCATCATCATTTTAATCACACTCATATTTGTGTAACTAACTTAGAATATAACGAAAGTGAGTATCCGTGGGACCTTGTGAAAGCCCATTTGCAGGGAGCTTTCGCATCCAACATCACCTTTGATACTGGTGAATTACAAAACCAAATTCTTGATTTAAATAGGCAAACTCAAGAATTTCAGCCTTCTATAGAAGACTGGACCGAATTCCAGGAAGGCCTGGAGAGCTCAACCCTTGGACCTATCTAAGGCACCACAGTAACATCTTATATGTAGTTCTTGGAATAATGTTGTTTTGTCTCTGTCTTCTGTTTATAGTCTGTAAAATCGGATGGACCGCCAATCGGCGAATGAGAGCTGCCCAGCCTGGCCTTACATTCTTTCAATTAATTCATAAACAGAAAGGGGGATATGCAGGGAGCCGAAGGCCCGTGAGATGTGACCAACTCAGTATTCCATTGGAGGCTATATGATCAAACAGCAAACTGTTTATCATGAATACAGGATGTGGGCAAACTGACAACTGCTCCTGCTGACAGAAGGTTTGCTGGAGGCAATCACTCCCTGGCACCGAGGTTATCTACTTCAACATCTAGAGAATGCAGTCTTGCAAGCCTACTCTGAACTGAGCAGCTGGCCCCTTCTTCCTCCCCCACCCCCACCCTTCTATCTCTTTTGCCTAATAAATACAGAGGGGTGTGAAAAGTTCAGGTCCCTTGTCCACTAGAGGCAAGGTACCCCCTGACCCCTTCTTCCAAATATACTCTTTTGTCTCGTCTTTATTCCCGCATTCGCCCGCATTTGTTCAGTCCCATAGATCCATGTGGGTTACAGCCCACCACCACACCTGGCTAATTTTTGTAATTTTAGTAGAGATGGGATTTCACCATCTTGGTCAGGCTGGCCTTGAACTCCTGACCTCATGATACACCCGCCTCGGTCTCCCCACATGCGGTTATTATAGTTGATATGTCTGAACCAAAATGATATGGGAAGTTTGAGAATAAAAGGTTGGAGACAATATGCCACAGAGAGAGTAACCAAAGATAATCTGTTATATCTCAGACAAAACTGACCAGAAAACCTAAAGAATTATCAGAGAGAAAGAGAAACAATGCTCACTGAAAAGAGGTGCAATCTGGCTCTTCATTCATAGAAATACACCGTATGTATACCCCTAACAACAGTCTTGAAACGTATACAGCAAAAAATAGAACCAAAAACAAGAAACAGAAAATTCAGACTAAAAGAAGACTTTAACAGACCTCTCCTAGTAACTGACAGAATAAACAGACCACCAACAAACAAAATAAAATTTATAAATGAGAAAGAAATGAATCTTTTATCTGAGGAATGTGACTCCCTTTAAATTATCAGGTCTAGAGAGGCATTAAAATGTGACGACAGTCTTTCTGATAGGGGTTCCCCTGGAAAAAAAAAAAGAAAAAATTAAAAACTAAAAAAAAATTTAATGTGACAATAGTCACATCTCATTTCCCCTCAAGCTAAATAATTATCTCTTAAAGCCACTTGCTATGTAGGCCCTAGACTAACTCACACCGAGTAGCCATAAAATGCCATTCACTGGACATCATAACCCATAAAACCCCATAGTTAACAATGTATAGCCAATCACTAATTGATGTTATTTCTGTAAACCAATGATAATTCTTGCCAGACAACTTTACGCCAGCTCACGGTTTGTTCCCTTTTGCCTTTAAAACCTGTTTCTAACAAAATCCTAACAAAGCACTTACCGAGGTAACCTGAAAGTATTTTCCCAGGCAGCTGTCCTCATTTTGGCTTAAGTAAACTCTTTAAAATTGTATTTTGTGCAGTTTCCTCTTTTAGGTTGACATAAACAATATCATTTAGAAGAACTCGAATATACTTTTAAAATTAGAACTACTGAGATAAATTTTAACAGTTTTAAATAAATGCAAAGATGTACTATAAAGATGGTTTGGAAGACAAAGCATTTTAAAAATGTCAAGTCTCCCAAATCTACAGATTCAATGAAATCTGAGTCAAAATCCCAAACTGATAACGAAAAGTTTAAATAGCTATAAACTTTTTTTTAAAGTTTGGAAAAAAAAAGTTAGAAAACTTGCCATATCAGTTATGAGGACTTATAAAGGTACTTTAATTGGGACAGCACAATATTAGTACAATAACAGGCAAATAGGACAAAAGAACAGAATAAAATCCTTATAAGCAGAATTAAGCACATATAGAGACTCAATGACAATGACAGCACTACAGGGAAGTAGATAAAAGCTGTCTTTTCAATAAATGGAACTGAGGGCGCCATGGCTCACACCTGTAATCCTAGCACTTTGGGAGGCTAAGGAAGGTGTGGGGGAAAGAAAGAGAGATCAGACTGTTACTGTGTCTATGTAGAAAGAGGAAGACATAGGAAACTCCATTTTAATCTGTACTAAGAAAAATTCTTCTGCCTTAAGATACTGTTAATCTGTAACCCTAGCTCCAACCCTGTGCTCGCAGAAACATGTGCTGTATTGACTCAAGGTTTAATGGATTTAGGGCTGTGCAGGATGTGCTTTGTTAAAAATGTGTTTGCAGGCAGTATGCTTGGGAAAAGTCATTGCCATTCTCCAGTCTCGAGTACCCAGGGACACAATACACTGCGGAAGGCCGCAGGGACCTCTGCCCTAGAAAGCCTGGGTATCGTCCAAGGTTTCCTCCCACTGAGACAGCCTAAGATACGGTCTCGTGGGAAGGGAAAAACCCGACCATCCTCCAGCCCAACACCCATAAAGGGTCTGTGCTGAGGAGGATTAGTGAAAGAGGAAGGCCTCTTTACAGTTAAAATAAGAGAAAGCCATCTGTCTCCTGCTCCTCCCTGGGAATGGAATATCTCAGTGTAAAACTCAATCGTACATTCTATTTACTAAGACAAGGTGGAGAAAACCACCTTATGACTAAAGCTGAGACATGCTGGCGGCAATACTACTCTTTACTACACTAAGATGTTTGTGTAAAGTCAAACATAAATCTGGTCTACGTACACATCAAGGCACAGCACCTTTCCTTAAACTTATTTATAACACAGAGTCCTTTACTCACATGTTTTCCTACTGACCCTCTCCCCACTATTACCCTATAGTGCTGCCACATCCCCCTCACCAAGGTGGTAAAAATAGTAATCAATAAATACTAACAAAACTCAGAGACCAGTGCCGGTGCGGGTCCTTGGTATACTGAACACTGGTCCCCTGGGCCCGCTTTTCTTCCTCTGTACTTTCTCTCTGTGTCTTGTTTTCTCAGTCTCTCATCTCCATCTTGTGAAAAATACCCACAGGTGTGGAGGGGCAGGCCCCCTTCAGGCAGGTGGACCACTTGAGCCAGAGTTCGAGACCAGCCTGGCCATCATGGTGAAACCCCGTCTCTACTAAAAATACAAAAATTAGCCAGGCAAGCTGGCACCTGCTGGTAATTACAGCTACTTGGGAGGCCGTGGCACAAGAATCACTTGAGCCCAGAAGGCGGAGGTTGCAGTTGAGCCAAGATCACACCACTACACTCCAGCCTGGGCAACAAGAGCAAGACTCTATCTAAAAAAAAAAAAAAAAATCAATAAATGGTACTGGGGATGGGGACAGAAAGTTAAAACCCTCCTCACAGCATACACAAAAACCATTTTAGAATCAACTGTCAGGCCGGGCGCGGTGGCTCACGCTTGTAATCCCAGCACTTTGGGAGGCCGAGGCGGGCGGATCACGAGGTCAGGAGATCGAGACCACAGTGAAACCCCGTCTCTACTAAAAATACAAAAAAAAATTAGCCGGGCGTGGTGGCGGGCGCCTGTAGTCCCAGCTACTCGGAGAGGCTGAGGCAGGAGAATGGCGTGAACCTGGGAGGTGGAGCTTGCAGTGAGCCGAGACTGCGCCACTGCACTCCAGCCTGGGCGACAGAGCAAGACTCCGTCTCAAAAAAAAAAAAAAAAAAAAAAAAAAAGAATCAACTGTCAATTTCAATGGTAGAAACATATCAATAAAGCTTTAAAGAACATTAATATAGAAGACTCTCTCAATGTTATTAGGGTATGGCAGATATTTTAAACAGGCCACATAAAGCACCCTATAAAGCAGACTATATTCTGCTAGGGGAACTGTAAGTGGTACAACCACTTTAGAAAACAGTTTGACATCTATTTAGACTGAGGTTATACACACCCTATGAAGCAGCAATTTTACTCTGAGGTGCAGATCTAGGTATACATCTCTGCCTCCCCCATATGAGAGCACATATGAACCAAAAGACATTTACACAAATTTTCATAGATGCATTATTCTTAATAATACAAGCTTTAGATAATACAAATGTAATTAATAATAGAAAAAACTGCTATATTTTACATAATGGAATGTGATAGAAAACCTATTATACCTTTGGCCCAGCCTGCAAGAATGCTTTTTACATTTTTGAAAGACTGTAAAACAAAAAGCAAATTAACATATGCAAGAGACCATATGTAGCCTGCAAGCCCTAAAATATTTACTGTAAATTTGCCTGATCCTTGTCATTGAGCAAAGAAAATATACTCAGATGCAACAGGAAAGACCCTCACCAATAATGAGCAACAGAAGGCTGACACAAAAAAAGAATGATGTACAATTCCACTGATATACAGAGTTTAAAATAGGCAAAGCTGTATTAACTACAATGATAAATATGATTAATTATATAAAGAAAAGCCTAAAATACTTTTCGGTGTGAGGATGGAAAAAGGCTCACAGAACACCACTGGTGTGCTGACCATATTCTATTTCTTGACCTGGGCAATGACTGCTTATGCATATATTGCCTCCAGGATAATTAAATTGTACATTTAAAATATATAAATCTAGAAAAATTAACAAAGTAAAGGAAGAGATCAACCATACCAAACAGTTTACCTCCAGGAAAGGTGTTAACTCCAGACAACACAACGGGTGAATTTTATAGGTGGGCAACAAAACAAGAACGTTCACTAACATCCTATTTTCCTACTTTGTATTGGAAAGTTGAGCCAATGCATTAAGATAAGAATGAATTATAAGCATTACAAAGTAAGACAGAAAATTAAGGTTATTTTCAGGCGATATCATCACGAACATGGAAAAAGAGATTCAAGAAATTACATATTTAAAAAAGAAAATGCTCCCTCAGAAACTCCCAGGCAGATTTTCGCATACATAGTTGGCTAGAATTGCACCATACGCCTAAGCTCATTTCCATGTCAAACCTATCACTAGCAATGGCAACTGGAACCAGTAAGATTGGCTAAGACCAACCAGGCCTTATTAAGAAACTGGGATTTGGGTCACCTTGCCACAGGGATGAATACTTCACGAAATGGAGATTCTGTTAAGACTTAAGTGTGAATATAAGGCGGGCAAGCAACACTGTCACTATATATTAAGAAGTGAAGGCCGGGCTGTGGCTCCCGCCTGTAATCCCAGCACTTTGGAAGGCCAAGGCGGGCGGATCACCTGAGGTCAGGAGTTCGAGACCAACCTGCCCAACGTGGTAAAACCCTGTGTCTACTAAAAATACAAAAACTAGCCGGGCGTGGTGGCGCGCGCCTGTAATCCCAGCTACTCAGGAGGCTGAGGCAGGAGAATCGCTTGAACCCGGGAAGCGGAGATTGCAGTGAGCCGAGATCGCGCCATTGCACTCCAGCCTGGGAGACAAAATTGAAACTCCGTCTCAAAAAATAAAAAATAAAAGAAGTGAATGCAGAGGTTGGCAACATTTTCGATTTTGCCGGCCTCGAGGTCTCTGTCACAACAACTCAACCGCTGCCTTTGCAGCCATAGATAATATATAATCGGAGGGTATGACTGAACTTGACCCCCCGATCTGTAAATAGCCACCCTAAGGATCAGAAAAGTAGATATATGGTTTCGAACTAATGCTGGGGGCTGTGTCGCCTTTTGCCCCAGTAACCGAGGTTCGAACCTCAACCCAGGACTCAGGGCTCCAAAGTCTCGAAAGCTTCAGCCCTCACAAGCCTTTGTACCACAGACACTGGCCCCATGCCTCTTACTCATCCGAACCACGGACCAGACACTCTCCAGCGATGGACATCCTCCCAGACTCCAACATCACTGAGTCCCAAATTAAATCCTGAACCCAAAGCAGACGCCGCATCGATCCTAATCGCCATCTCCATCCTTTACAAGCAGAGTGATCCACACCTTGACAGTTAGGACACGGTCGTTGATCACTACAGACCCTTAGTCATTGTACTCACACCAAAGGCACGCGGACCACAGACAGGGGGATCACAGACTCCCACCAGGTACCTCCCAAATGCCTACACCCCGGCGCTCCCCAGTCTTCCTGCCAAAAACTACGTGGTCCAGGATACACCACGTCCTCAGATCTCCCAAACCTTCCACTGAGACAAAACCTGAACTGGGACAAAAAACTTTCAGGGACAAAAACCACACACTGACCTCTATTTTCTCCACATCCACAAGGAGGGCCTCAACGTTACACTTCCGTAAACTGCTCCTACTTCTGGAGTCCTCGCACGGGTTTATGGTCCACCTACGGCGGCCGAGGAGAACCAAAATGTTTAAAAGAGCAAGGACAACCGCATTTACGGCATTTCCTCCTCTGTAAAATGGCCGCGCCCATAGCCGTGGCTCCTGACGGCAGCCATGTTTGAAAATCGGACGCACAGAAGGCAGTGGCAGGTTTTTAAGCCAGCGGCCAGAGAAGATGAGAAGTCACTGAAATCGCCTCGTTTCCTGGCACTTAAAGTCTTGCGAAAGGGGGCAGATTTTCAGAGACTCAGGTTTTATCAGGCAAATATGGGACAAGCTAAATTGCCCTTAGCGCTTTGCCATCCACTTTGTTAAATTAAAAAAAAAAAAAAAAAGGTTTTGAAAAAGACAAGTAACAGTGCAGCCAGGTGTAGGTATCCCAGAGAATGAATTGGAAATGGAAAGGTAACAGATCAGGTAGAAAGGGAAAAGGCAACACATCAGGTAGGCAGACACCCACGGGAAAGCGTCTGACAAAAAATAGCTTTCAGGAAGCGGTTTTTAAGAACAGAAAAATAGCAGGTATTCGGGAGGGGGGGCGGTGGTGGTGAAGAAAGAAAAAAATGATAATTTTTTTTTTGAGACGGAGTTTTACTCTGTCACTAGGCTGGACTGCAGTGGCGAGATCTGGGCTCACTGCAACCTCTGCCTCCCCAGTTCAAGCGATTCTCCTGCCTTAGCCTCCCAAGTAGCTGGGACTACAGGCACGCGCCACCACGCCCAGCTAATTTTTGTATTTTTAGTAGAGACTGGGTTTCACCATGTTGGCCAAGATGGTCTCGATCTCCTGACCTCGTGATCTGCCTGTCTCAGCCTCCCAAAGTGCTGGGATTACAGGCTTGAGCCACCACGCCTGGCCTCAAAATAATAATTACTATTTACAAAAAAGAAGAAGGAGGAGGAGGAAGAGAAAAAAGAGGAGAAAAGAAGAGAAAAGAGGAGAGGAGAGGAGAGAAAAGAGATTTCGAGAATGAGTTACGATGTGAGCCTGGCCATGACAGACTAAAGGATCCGGGCCTCCTAGAAAGGCCACTTTTAGTAAAGGTGCCAATGGGAAGAGCAGAACCAGAATTGAGAGTATAAAAACATTGTTAAGAGCTTTTTGACAAAAGTGCCAAGACAATTCAATAAGGATAGTCTTTTCAACAAGCGGCACTGGGATAATTGGATATCCACATGCAGAAAAATGAGTTAAGACCCTCAAACCGTACACAAAAGTTAACTCAAAATAGATCATAGATCTAAGTTTAACAGGTAAAAGTATAAAACTTAGAGAAGAAAAAGGGAGATAATCTTCATGGACGTGAGTTAATTCTGAGAGTAAAGGATGACCCATAAAACGAAATAAAATTAATAAACTGGACTTAATTTTCTTTTTTAAGTTTGTGTTTCTAAACACAACATTTAAGAAAGTGAAGTGGGGCACGGTGGCTCACACCTGTAATCCCAGCACTTTGGGAGGCCGAGGCAGGCAGATCATCTGAGGTCAGGAGTTCCAGACCAGCCTGGCCAACAAGGCGAAACCAGTCTCTACTAAAAATACAAAAATTACCCGGACGCGGTGGCGCGCGCCTGTAATCCCAGCTACTCGGGAGCCTGAGGCAGGAGAATCGCTTGAATCTGGGAGGCAGAGGTTGCAGTAAGCCGACATCGCGCCATTGCACCCCAGCCTAAGCGACAGAGCAAGACTCCTCGGTAAAGACACCACTTCGTCACCCTGAATTACTCTGATTTTTATGGGTACAATGAGAATAGTGGATGTAGGAAGACAAAGTTTTTAAATAGAAACCTTCAGGACAGATTTGGACTCGAAAGACTGACAGGAAGTGTTTCCAGCATCCAGTTAGTCTCAAAGCAACCACTAACCTTCAACTGTACACCTCAAAGCCTCCAGCCTCATTACATTCTCAAACACAGACAAGCCCCTTCTTCCCCTAAATAAAATTGCCTTCAAATTCAATTTAAAACTTACCACAGAGGCACTCCTTTGACACTCCTCCCCCTAGAGCTTTCATTCACGCCACTCCTCTTCCTAGCTCGGGCTTCTCTGTATCTGAGCCTTATATTAAATTGCAAATCTCAGCAAAAAACAGCATTCACTGAGACACACTTTCCATCCAGTTTTCAATTACTGAGACTCATGAAAAGTAAACGTATAGACCTCAAGCTCTGTCCGTGGGACCCTCAGTCATTAAACTCTTAAAACTAAGCCTTAACCTTCGACATCCCAAGGGTCCCTTTCTCACAACCATATTCGTTGGTGACTAAACTGAAATAAAACCCCTGAACACGGACATTCAACATGCATTTCCACTTCATGGTCCGCACAAGCTCCCCATCCGGATTCACATGCAGCATCAGGCTCTCAAGGCTACAGTAGCAGCAGCCAAAGGCTGAACACATATCAGAACCTACTTTCGATTCTGGAATTCTGGTGCTGCAACCCCATCCTTCGCCATCTCTAAGAACACCGAGAGGCTGGGAGGCGGGCTTCTGGAGAGGGATATGGGACATTTCCCAAAGTCCAAGTTCTGGCTTTGAACATTTTATATGAGGTAACATAGCTGTTTTACCTCATAGAGCATATTATGTCATTTCTGATGGGAGTGACCGTAGATTATTAGTGGAGTGATAGACACGCACATCAACAGAATAGAGTCAAGAAATGGACACAAGAACAGGCAACTGATTTTTACAAATGTTCAAAATCAATTTAATGGAAAGAGGACAGTGTTTTCAATACTGTTGAATCAACTGGGCAACCATAGGATGAACTTTAAATTAACCCTTACCCTATATACAAAGTTGAATTTAAATGGATCATATTGCTAAATATTAAAAAGCAAAACTGGCTGGGTGTGGTGGCTCATGCCTGTAATCCCAGCACTTTGGGAGGCTGAGGTGGCCAGATCACGAGGTCAGGAGATCGAGACCATCTTGGCCAACATAGTGAAACCCTGTCTGTACTAAAAATACAAAAATTAGCTGAGCATGGCGGCGCATGCCTGTAATCCTAGCTACTTGGGAGGCTGAGGCAGGAGAACCACCTGAACCCAGGAGACAGAGGTTGCAGTGAGCCGAGATCACGCCATTGAACTCCAGCCTGGGTGAGAGAGCTAGACTCTGTCTCAAAAAAAAAAAAAAAAAAAAGCAAAACTACATTATTTTGTCAAAGGAAGTAGAAAAAGAATTATTAATTACAGTAAGGAAGGAATACTTAGATGTAATGCCAAAACCCCACAATCCATAAAAATAAAAATAAAAAAAGGCTGGGTGCAATGGCTCACACCTGTAATCCCAGCACTTTGGGAGGCCATGGTGGACAGATCACCTGAGGTCAGGAGTTTGAGCCCAGCCTGGCCAACACAGTGAAACCCCAATCTCTACAAAAGTACAAAAATTAGTGGGGCATGATGGCAGGTGCCTGTAATCCCAGCTACTCTGGAGGCTGAGGCAGAAGAATCACTTGAACCTGGGAGGTGGAGGTTGCAGTGAGCTGAGATCATGCCATTGCACTCCAGCCTGGGCAAGACAGCAGGACTCCATCTCAAAAAAAAAAGTTGGACTTCATCATAATTAAAATCTTTTTCTCTGAGAAAAAAAAGAAGGAACCACATCTAGGGAAAAATATTTGCAAGTGATATAAGACCTTTATCCAGCTGGATAAAATCTTTATCCAGCATTAATAAACAACTCTCTAAGCAGTGCACAGTGGCAAATGCCTGCAGTCCCAGCTAATCTGGAGGCTGGGACAGAAAACTTCTCAAGACCAGGAGTTTGAGACTGTAGTGTGCTTGTGAATAGCCACTGCACTCTGGCCTGAGCAACATAGTGAGACCTTGTCTCTTAAAAAAAAAAAAGCCTTTAGGGAAGTGCAAATGGAAGGCCACATACAATTGGTATGTTTGTATTCATACCAATACACATACAATAGAATAGGTAAAATAAAACATTATTTCACGCCTGTAATCCCAGCACTTCAGGAGGCCGAGGCGGGTGGATCACGAGGTCAGGAGTTTGAGACCAGCCTGGCCAAGATGATGAAACCCCATCACTACTAAAAATACAAGAATTAGCCAGGCGCGGTGGCAGGCGCCTGTAATCCCAGCTACTCAGGAGGCCGAAGCAGGAGAATTGCTTGAACCAGGAGGCGGAGGTTGCAGTGAGCCAAGATCATGCCACTGTACTCTAGCCTGGGCGACAGAGCAAGACTCCATCTCAAAAACAAAACAATACAAAACAAAAAAAATACGGACAGCATCAAGCGGAAGCATGCGGAGCAACTGAACCTCTCTATATATTGCTGGTGAGCAATGAACACCACTCTGGTTAGTATCTTACAAAGGTAAACATATACTTACCTTGTGACCCATAAATCATACTCTGCAGTAACTATCCCAGAGAAATAAAAACTTGTGCTCACACAAAGCCTGTGTGTACAAATGTTCATAGGATTTTTATTTGTAACAGTAAGAAAAACTGGGAACAACCCTAATGTCCTTCAGTGGGTGAATAAACAAATAGTGGTATATTCGTATCATAGATTATTAGTCACCAATAAGAATAAAACAATGATACACAGAACAACTTGGATGGATTTCAGGTTAATTTGCTTTAGTTGAAATAGCCAATACCAAAAGGGTACATGCTGTATGATTCCATTTTTATAACATGCTACTAATGACAAAACTAAAGATGAAAAGATTTCTGATTGCCAAGGGTTAGGGTTGAGGAGAGGCTGTGACTATAAAAAAGTAGCATGAGGGAGTTTGCATTGATGCAACATTATGAATCTTGATTGTGGAGGTGGTGACATGAATCAATATATGTGATAAGATTTCTTAAAGCTACATATAAAAACCAAACAAAAATGCATGCATGTTAGAACTGGTGACTTCCAAATAAATTCTGTAGTTAACAGTATTGTAACAATTTCACTTTCCTGTATTTGGTGATGAACTATGCTTATGTAAGGTGTTATCTTTGGAAGAAGCTGCGTTAAGGGCATTCAAGAACTCTGGAATATTTTGGTAAGATTTTGTGAATCTAAACTTATTTCAAAATAAAAACTTACAAAAACATCTTATTTATATTAATTTCATAACACCTGATGTTACTTATAAATTTAAACACATTCAAGTATGGTCAATTACACTTATGAATTGAATATACCATATCCAGTTTCATTCTGAAGTACTTCAGTTATTCTGAAATAACACAAACTTAGAACCAAAGAAATGCAGGAGCTAATCATATAATAATATGAGGCAGGCATAAAATACTCCTGTATTATATGCAATATTAAATTTTGGTTCGTGATTAGAGGAAGTCACAATTTAAAATGTATAAAATTAGTGACAAGGCAACTAGGAATATGGCTCAAGGTATCCTGTTCCCAAATGCACATGAGGCATATTATCTGTTAAGGTTAGAATTGTGACAGAAAGCGCTCATCCATCATTTTGCCAAGGCTTCTTTCCTTCATTAAATTCTCTGATATTTTCCTAAAAGTCTTCTACATTGAATGTTTTCATAAGTTTTTTTCTGCATTATTTCATAGCACATGATGAGGCAAAACATTTTACTGAAAACCCTGCCATATTCACTGCCAGAGGAAAGTATTTCTCCAGTGTGAACTCTCTCATCTATTGAGGTTTTATTTTTGGGCAAAGACTTTCCTATAATTATTACATTTCCACGAATTAGTAGTTTATTCATGATCTATGATCACTTCTGAGGGGGTTTATCTTCCCACCAAAGGCTTTCATAGTCTGCCACATTCATAGGATTTTTCTCAGTATACAATTTTTAGACATAATGTCCTAAAATATTTTCTCAAATGTTTTGTACATGTTTTCTCTGACACAAAACATGAAGTAATTGATCACTAAACAACCATGTAGTCTGCATTCATGAAATTACTCTTCTTTGCAGATATCTTAAGGGCCTACATCTGGCAAAAGGCTTTCCCAAAATGACTACCTGTGAATTCTCTTGTGTTTAACAAGGATAGACAAGTGGGCAAAAGCTTTCCCACAATCACTACATCCATAGGGCCTCTCTCCTGTATGTTTTCTTTGATGAACATTGAGCCCTGATTTTGTAGTGAAGGCTTTCCCACAGTCACTGCATTTGTATGGTTTCTCTCCTGTGTGAATTCTCTGATGTGTAATAAGATCATTTTTGCGCAAAGAGAATTTTCCACATTCAGTACATGCAAAGGAAGTCTTTCCTGTGTGAAATCGCTGATGTTGTATGAGGCATGTCTTCTTCCTGAAGGTTTTATCACATTCATTGCATTTGTATGGCTTCTCTCCAGTATGAGTTTGCTGATGTATACCGAGAGTACTCTTCATGGTGAAGCCCTTTCCACATTCATTGCATATATAAGGTTTCTCCCCAGTATGAGTTCGCTGATGTGCAATGAGCATGCTTTTCCCAGTTAAGCCTTTGCCACATTCACTGCATACATAGGGTTTCTCTCCTGTATGAGTGCGCCGATGTACATTGAGATGACTCTTCTCAGTGAAGCCTTTTCCACACTCATTGCAAATATAAGGTTTCTCTCCTGTATGAGTTCGTTGATGCCCCATTAGCCGGATCTTTGCTGGAAAGCCTTTTCCACACTCACCACATACATAGGGTTTTTCTCCAGTATGAGTTCGCTGATGCACAATAAGGCGGCTCTTCACAGTGAAGCCTTTTCCACAATCATTGCATATATATGGCTTCTCTGCAGTATGAGTTCGCTGATGTACAATGAGGTCACTCTTCATGGTGAAACCTTTTCGACATTCGGTGCACACATAGGGTTTCTCTCCAGTATGTGTTCGCTGATGTCTGATGAGTGGGCTCTTCAAAGCGAAGCCCTTTCCACACTCATTGCATGTATAAGGTTTCTCTCCAGTATGAGTTCGTTGATGTACCATGAGACAGTGCTTCATTGAAAAGCCTTTTCCACATTCACTGCATGTATATAATTTCTCTTCTGTATGAGTTTGCTGATGTGTGATAAGACTGTTCTTCAAGGTGAAGCCTTTCCCACATTTATTGCATATAAAGGGTTTCTCACCAGTATGAGTTCGATGATGTGCAATAAGACGCCTCTTCTCAATGAAGCCTTTTCCACATTCACTACATATATAAGGTTTTTCTCCTGTATGAGTTTTTTGATGTGTAGTGAGACTGAACTTTGTAGAGAAGGCCTTCCCACATACACTGCATCCATGGGGTTTCTCTCCTGTATGAGTTCGTTGATGATAAATGAGCCGACACTTCTTGATGAAGGCTTTCCCACATTCGGTACATGTGTAAGGTTTCTCTTCCATGTGAGTTTTCTGATGTATATTGAGCTGTGATTTCTTGAGGAAGGTTTTGTCACATTCAGTGCATTCATAATGTTTCCGTTCTGTATGAGTTCTCTGATGTCTCTGATGGTCCATTAGCCTGGATTTTCTGGAGAAAGCTTTTTCTCCAGTGTGAACTCTCTGATGATCAATAAACTGAGACAACTTGAGGAAGGCTTTCCCACATTCACTGCATACATGGGCATTCTCTATGTTGTGAGTTCTCTGTTGCTTAATGACCTGGGACTTATTAATAGGTTTTGCAATTGCAGGAAACTTCATTTCAGTATAAAATTGTTTATGGTTAGCATGAAAAAGGGATTTCCCATCTCCATTAGACTCAGCAGAGTTCTTTAGGCCACAGCTCCTTTTCTGGTTTTCAAAACTTAAATTTGATTTTAAAGGTTTTTCATGTAAGTCAAAGGTATCGTGATCTTGCTTCAGCAGGAAATGACCTTTGTTCTGATTAACAATATTTCCAAACATATTCTGTTCATGGCACTGTTTCACACTCTTCTGAATACTTTGATTTTGCAAGTGATGCTGCAGAGGATCATCAATTTTTCTGATTTCTAGGAAAGAAGAGAACAGTCAATCACTCCATCATATTGTTTTGAAATAAACTATTTAAACTATTTTTTAAAACTGCCTTGGTGTGAGGTGACTCTTTAGTGAAAACCCTATTTTATTTTATTTTTTGTGAGCAATAAAGCTTTTTAATCACCTGGGTGCAGGCAGACTGAGTCCGAAAAAGGAGTCAGCAAAGGGTGATAAGGGGAGGGCAGTTTTATAGCATTTGGGTAGGTAGTGAAAAATTACAGCTAAAGGGGGTTGAAAACCCTATTTTAGTATAAAGGAAACTCCATGTATAAATATCCCTCATCTCTTACACATTGGGAGAGGTGTGTAAGATTCCTTTTATCTCTTACACATAAAGGAAATTCCATGTATAAATATCCTTCATTTCTTACAAATAAAACACAATAATATAAACACATCTAAAAGTAAAAGCAACTGTATAAACAAGGCTAGATAATTCACAATGTATATAGATTTGGCTGCTTTCAAATAGGTCTTTATACAAGACACAGATAGTCAAATATAAACAGGTCACTTTTTGCAGGGAACCCCAAAATTTGGCAGGACACCAGACCATAGAAATTAGAGAAATATCAGACCACACAGGTTGATCCCAAATGACAAAGGCTGTATTAATTTATTCTACAAATGTTTGCTGAATGACATCTATGTGTAAGTCACTATGCTCATGTTTGGAATATACAAACACCTTCCTCCTTTTTTTTTTTTTTTTTTTTGAGACAGGGTCTCTGTCACCAAGGCTGGAGTGCAGTGGCATAATTTCAGCTTACTTGCAACTATAACCTCTCCCTCCCAGGCTCAAGTGATCCTCCCACCTCAGCCTCTTGATTAACTGGGACCACAGGCATGTGCCACCACAGCCAGCTAATTTTTTGTATTTTTGGTAGAGATGGGTTTTTGCTGTGTTATCTAGGCTGGTCTTGAACTCACAAGCTCAAGAAGATCCACCTCCCTCGGCCTCCCAAAGTGCTGGGATTACAGACATGAGCCACGGCACCCAGCCAATTTTCACAAAGGTTTAATTTTAGTTAGGAAAAAATGAAATCACAAGGAAGCAAAAAAATAAAGTAATTGCATTTTTGAAATGTGGTTAATGGAACAATGGAGACATAAGAGATGGAGAAAATCAAGATATAGTTAAAGAAATGACAAGGTTCACTAATAGGTTCAATGGGAGGAGTGAAAGAGGGTTAATGGAAGCGAGGACTCAAAGATTATTCCAAAAATTTTATGGTTTCAGGCTGGACACAGTGGCTCACACCTGTAGTCCCAGCACTTTGGGAGGATGAAGCAGGTAGATCACATGAGGCCAGGAGTTCAAGACCAGCCTGGCCAACATAGTGAAACCCTGTTTCTACTAAAAATACAAAAATTAGGCATGGTGGCACATGCCTGTAGTTCCGGCTACTTGGGAGGCTGAGGCACAAGAATCGCTTGAACCCAGGAGGTGGAGGTTGCAGTGAGCTGAAATCACACCACTGCACTCCAGCCTGGGTGACACAGCAAGAATCTGTCTCAAAAAAAAAAAACCACACAAAACTATATGGCTTCAGCCATTGGATAGGAAGAAAAAAACCTCATGATGAAAATAGGAATATTACTATCTGGAATGAAGGGAAAAATTTAGCATGCCTTGTGAAACACATAAAGTTTAAGATGATTACTACATATCCAAGTACAAACATGAAGAAATTGGTTGAATATATAAATCTCGAAAAGGCCTTATCTGGAAATAGCAATGTAGATGACATCCAACATTTACAAATTATTCAAAGAAAGAGTACTGGATGAGACTTTAGTTGGAAACATGTAGAAAAAAAGAATGAAGGCACAGGGCCAGGGATCTTGGCAATCCAACATGTAGAGTTTGGGAATTCGTTAAGTCCACTGAAATGAACCAAATGCTGATGACTATGATTGGGTGCACAAGTGGAGACCCAGGTGTACAAAACAAACAACTAAGACTGGTAAGAATGTAATAGCCTCTTGAAAATTGCTAAAATAGATTCTAACTGTTCTCACAAAAAACGTAAGTATGCGAGGTAGTATATATGTTAATTTGTTCAATTTAGTCATTCTACAATGTACACATATTTCAAAACATGTTTTACATGATAAATATATGTAATTTTTATTTAGGAATTAAAAAGTAATCGTGGCCTGGTGTAGTGGCTCATGTCTGTAATCCCAGCACTTTGGGAGGGTGAGGCAAAGAGGATCACTTGAGCCCAAAAATTTGAGACCAGCCTGGGCAACATAGTGAGACCTTTCTCTATAAAAAATACAGAAATTAGCTGGGTGTGGTGGCATGTAGTCCCAGCTAGGCTAAAGTGGGAGGATCACTTGAGCCCAGGAGATTGAGGCTGCAGTGAGCCATGATTGTGCCACTGTACTCCAGCCTGGGTAACAGAGTAGTAAAATAAAAAAAAAAGAAATCATAAATTTAAAAAACAGAAGAATGTGAGATCCTCAGCATTTGATTTAAAGTGTCACATGCTGAGTGATTATCACATTCCCCAAACTTGCTATTCTTCTTCATTCTATGTACCACCATTAAACTAATTTTCCCAAAGCACAATCTCAAGTTTAGATGAAAGGTTCTATAGTTAAGACTCCAACTAATGACCTAACTGGACCATACTATCCCATGTTGCTACAGAAAGGGGGAACAATTATTTGCAGCAAAGTGTTAACTCAGCAGGCCTGGGCTATTCCATCCCTACACATTCCAAAGAAAGAACTCGTCTTAACTGCCTTCTAAAAGATAACCTCTGAGCCCCTGGAATATTCTGCCTGCTAAGGGTATCTTTTAATGCCTGAGGCCTTGGGTCATATCAGATAGTTTATGCTAGCAATGTGATTTATGGTGGACACCTGGTTTTGCATGTCTCAGATTTTGGGCCACATTTATATTGCTTTGACTCTGGGGGGCTACAGACACTGGGCTTAGATGAGCTTCCCTAGTTGGCAACAACTTCACATGTGTTGTCAAACACTGTTACAGGGAAAAATTCAGCACTTTGTGCAACTCCACTAGAACAGGAGAACTGAAAGCTTGCACCTAGTTTCTCCTGGGTTCTTCTTTCTGTACTTTTTATCTTTGATGATTTTAATTTGTATTATTTCACTGTCACAAACTGTAATCATGAGTGTAGCAGTTCTCTCTCCTCCCCATTAACGTCTACCTTCTACATAGCGGGCAAAGTAATCTATCAAATAAATTAGTTATATCATGTCACTTCTCTACTCAAAACTCCCTACTGTGTTCTCAACTCATTTGGAATAAAATCAAGGTCATGAATGCCCTTGACAGGCAGTATGTGACCTCTGTACCAAAACTTCCAACTATGCCCCCACTGTTCTTATTTCCAGACAGTTTTGCTTTTGCTCACTGTACTCTATCCATTCAAGCTTCCTAGAAGTTCCTCAAACACATTCCATGGTCATTTTTCAACTTCTCATTGTCTCACACCTGGAACACTCTTCATCCAGGGAGCCTACACATGCACATCATCTATCTGCTCAAAGGCACCTTAACAAAGAGCTGTTCCCACCCTACAAGCATAGTGCCAACTCCTAACACTTACTGTTCCACTAGCTGCTTTAACTTTCCTTATAGCAATTTTTACTCCAAGATATGTTATTTATATATCTGCTTATTATGGTTATATGTTTACTTCTAAGAGAACAAAAGCAATGTGAAGAATAAGGACATGGTATGTTTTTTCTTTCTTATTTGTAATGCTGATAGCGTCGGAATATAGTAGGCTATCAAAACACAAGTTTTGGGTGGGTGTGGGGCAGGGGGGGTTGTCACCCAGCCTGGAGTGCAGTGGCATGAACTTGGCTCATTGCAATGTCTGCCTCCAGGGTTCAAGTGATTCTGCCACCTCAGCCTCCTGAGTAGCTGGGATTATAGGCACATACCATCACACCTGGCTAAATTTTGTATTTTTAGTAGAAACGAGGTTTCACCATGTTGGCCAGGCTGGTCTCGAACTCCTGAACTCAAGTGATCCACCTGCCTTGGCCTCCCAAAGTGCTGGGATTACAGGCATGAGCCACTGCACCCAGCCCAAAACACAAGTTTTAAAGGAAGGAATCATATGACAAGAAACATGATTAACTGGGACTAGGTGTCATCAAAATATGATAGAAAAGTAATTAATGTTATTTCTATATTCTAGCAATGAATAATCTGAAAATGTAATCAAGAAAACAATTCCATTAACTGCAGAAACAAAAAGAAAACTATACTTAGGAATATACTTAGCAAGGGAAGTACCAAATTTATATTCTGAAAGCGATAATGCATTGTCAAAAGAAGTCAAAGACCTAACAGGATATAAAAGTGTCCAATGTTCATGGATCAGAATACTTAATATGATGAAAATGGGAATACTCCCCCAAATTGTTACACAGACTCAGTGCAGTACCTACCAAAATCCTACCCACCCTTTTTGTAGAAATTTACAACTGATTCTAAACTTCAAATGGAAATTCAAAGGACTCAGAATAGTCAAAACAATCTTCAAAGCAAAGAACAAAGATGGAGGATTCACACTTCCCAATTTCAAAACTTACTATAAAACCATAATCATCAAGACTATTTGAGAATATACATTTATACATAGTATATGTTCCAAAATTGATTGTGGTATGGTTACACAACTAGATGAATAGATTAAAAACCACTGGCTTGCACACCTTAAAGGGGTGAAATCATGTGATATGTGCATGGTATCTCAATAACAGTTTACAAATATGATGAAAAAAACAAAAGCTATACAGAAATGAATGCAGGCAAAACATCTAACATAAATTAAAGAAAGTTCAGAATTAGCAAAACTATGAAGGAAGTAATTTGCAGCAGATATAAACGTCTGATGGTTTGGGCTAGAAATAATATAGGATATTAAAAGATCTTTTCTAATTAATCAAAACATTATCTTAAAGTAGAGAACTTTAAGAGAGCTCAGCATGTAGAAAACATTTAAGGTAATGCCAGAATTTAAGATGTGCAGTAATGAAGGAGACCTTGAATTTAAATAGGACAGCCTGCCGCACGATTCACAACAGCAAAGACATGGAATCAACCTAGGTGCCCACGAATGGTGAACTGGATAACTGTGGTATATATACACCATAGAATACTACAAAGCCATAAAAAAGAACAAAAGCATGTCATTTGCAGCAACATGGATGCAGCTGGATACCATTACCCTAAGTGAAATAACTCAGAAACACAAAACCAAATACTGTGTATTCTCACTTGCAGGCAAGAGCTAAACACTGGGAACACATGGACATAAAGACAGGAACAATAGACACTGGGGACTCCAAGAGGAAGAAGGGAGGAAGGCAAGGGTTGAAAAACCACCTATTTGGTACTATGTTCACTACTTGGGTGACAGGATTGAGCAAGATGATTCTTGTTCCTCATACACAAAATAGGAAGTTACAGGCTAGTTGTCATGAAGTCAAGTAAAATACATGGAAATAAAGTATACATTAGATAATATTAAAGCAGGAGTTAATTTGGTAGTCTCTTCCAGAGAATGAAGAGTTAACTCATGGGACTGAAAGAAACTTTTAAAAGTTATGAGAGGCCAGGCGCGGTGGCTCACGCCTGTAATCCCAGCACTTTGGAAGGCCGAGGCGGGCGGATCACGAGGTCAGGAGATCGAGACCATCCTGGCTAACACAGTGAAACCCCGTCTCTACTAAAAATACAAAAAATTAGCTGGGCATGGTGGCATGCGTCTGTAGTCCCAGCTACTGGGGAGGCTGAGGCAGGAGAATGGAGTGAACTTGGGAGGCGGAACTTGCAGTGAGCCGAGATTGTGCCACTGCACTCCAGCTTGGGCAACAGAGCGAGACTCCGCCTCAAAAAAAATAAAAAAATAAAAAAAAATAAAAGTCATGAGAACAGTAAAGAAAATGGAAGAAGAATGGGCTGGGCACAGTGGCTCACGCTCTAATCCCAGCACTTTGGGAGGCCAAGGCTAAAAGATCACTTGAGCCAAGGAGTTCAAGATCAGCCTAGGCAACATGACAAAACCCCACCTCTACAAGAAATACAAAAATCAGCTGAGCATGGGGATGTGTGCCTGTAGTTCCAGTCACTTAAGAGGCTGAGGTGGGAGGATCGCTTGAGCCAAGGAGGTTGAGGTTGCAGTGAGCCTGGGTGACAGATGAGACCTTGTTTCCAAAAAACGTATGGAGAAACTCAGTATTCAGTATAGGAGGAATAAGAGAACTTAAGAGCCACATAAATGCCAATTAGAGACCAGGTTATCATGGGCACAGCATCCAGAGTGGAGAAAATGAGGGAAAATAATGATTCCCAGAGTGGGAATAATGAAGGAAAATTATTATTTTCCTACTAGGGCAGGAAGATGCAGTAGTCAGAAAAAAGTAATGAGTTCAAAGGTCTCTCTTTCTGGAGAGGCCTGGAAAGTGGAATTTCATAGCAAGAGAGGTAATACACAAGCAGAGACACCGTGACAGTGGACGAGAAAAGGCAGATTTGAAAATCCTAAGAAGATAATTATGTAGACAAAAACAAGATGTGTATAAAATAAACAAAGATGAAATCTCAAGGAAAAAAAAGTGGGGGCCGGGCGTGGTGGCTCAAGCCTGTAATCTCAGCACTTTGGGAGGCCAAGGTGGGCAGATCACGAGGTCAAGAGATCAAGACCATCCTGGCAAATATGGTGAAACCCTGTTTCTACTAAAAATACAAAAATTAGCTGGGCGTGGTGGTGCACGCCTGTAGTCCCAGCTACTCAGGAGGCTGAAGCAGAAGAATCCTTTGAACCTGGGAGGCAGAAGTTGCAGTGAGCCAAGATTGCGCCACTGCACTCCAGCCTGGTGACAGAGTGAGACTCCATCTCAAAAAAAAAAAAAAAAGAAAGTGGGGCATATTTTCCATACTACAACAAAAAAGAACTCTTCCCTGGCAAGAAGGAGTCATGGAGGGGCTGCTGCTGTGTCTTCAGATGCCCTCACTGCTTTGACGTCTGCTCTGTGTGGGCAGAACATGGTGTCTGTGGCTGTCCACCTGGCTGGTCCTCTCACTCACCAGAACAGATTCGAGTGTAGATTTCATCTTCTGTTGTGCAAGGTTCTTCTCGTTCCAACTTGGAGAGTGCATCTGGTTTCCTGGCTTGATACCCTGTTCATGGGAAATGAGATGATTTAGACAAATCAAACAGGGCTGGCAATATTGAAAAAGGAGAGTGTTACATTTTAAGAACTACACAGGAATCAAATCTATAACAAGAAGGTAGATTATACTGTCTTGTGTGGAGCAAGAGAATGATGTGAGAATCCACCACTTCAGAGTACTTCAGGTAAGCAGCTGAGAAAGGAAGGCCATTGACTGGGCACCATCTGAGTGACACACAGCAGCTGTCCTCACCCACTGCCACCAGGTTGCTATAGTTCTCCAACATCACATCCCGGTACAGGTCCTTCTGAGCAGGGCTCAGGAACTGCCACTCCTCCCAGGTGAAGTCCACAGCCACATCCTCCAGTGTTAGGGATTCCTATAATAACACACTTCTGTTTAATGAAGTGATATTCTTTTGGTGATAGGAAAAGAATGTCAAGGAAGTCATTCTGCTCATTTTCACCATATAGGAAGCTGGTGGGGTTTTTTCTCGGTACATTTTGACAGAATAAGTATCCTAGTAAAATATTCTGTAACTGTGCAGTCGTCCATTCATTCGACAATGTTGAAAAGTCAAAGAAATGTCTGTAATACACAGCTATCCAATCCTCTCGCTAATGAAAGAACATCTATAATATATAGCATCTATTTCCCAATACCAAACTAGTTGTAAGTATATGCCAGTTACAAGTAGATGAATAATACAGATTCTTAAATTCACTATGGGCTTTCAGGCCAATATCAAACTCTGTAATGAAGACATGGCAGATGCTAGTATCACAAGACAATGCATACTAAATAACTATGGTTAATATAGTTAACCATATTATTATTTTATTCTGAATGAAATAAACTGTATAAAACATGTATAAAGCACAAAGATTATTAGATGATTAAGCAAATTTGGTTTTTTGTTTGCTTGTTTTGTTTTTTTTGAGATGGAGTCTCGCTCTGTTGCCCAGGCTGGAGTGCAATGGCACAATCTCGGCTCACTGCAACCTCTGCCTCCCGGGTTCAAGCAATTCTCCTGCCTCAGCCTCCCTAGTAGCTGGGATTACAGGTGCACGCCACCACACCTGGCTAATTTTTGTATTTTTAGTAGAGATGAGGTTTCACCATATTGGCCAGGCTGGTCTCACACTCCTGACCTCAGGTGATCCACCCGCCTTGGCCTTCCAAAGTGCTGGGATTACAGGCGTGAGCCACAGTGCCTGGCTATGATTAAGCAAATTTGGAAAAAAAAAAATCCTTAGAATATATACGCAGACACATGTATGCATACAGACAAATTCATATATATGTGTATGTTATTAGACAGCATTAGTAACATTAAATACAATGAAGAAACAGCTGGCCGGGCGTGGTGGCTCACGCTTGTAATCCCAGCACTTTGGGAGGCCGAGGCAGGTGGATCACGAGGTCAGGAGATCGAGACCACAGTGAAACCCCGTCTCTACTAAAAATACAAAAAAATTAGCCGGGCGTGGTGGCGGGCGCCTGTAGTCCCAGCTACTCGGAGAGGCTGAGGCAGGAGAATGGCGTGAACCCGGGGGGCGGAGCTTGCAGTGAGCCGAGATTGCGCCACTGCACTCCCGCCTGGGCGACAGAGCGAGACTCCGTCTCAAAAAAAAAAAAAAAAAAAAAAGAAACAGCTAAAAGAAATCTACTTTTGCATTTATGAGAAGGCTACAGTTAACACCACCTACCATAACACCTCTGTGAAGAACTATCAAAGATGTATGTGAGCCTCAGAATTATAAGCCATGAAACATTAACATGCCTCAAGAAACTGGTCTGCTTTCTCACAGTTGATGTAACTTATCATGATTCTCTTGTATAGCTTGTCAGAGATACTAGAGGCAAGTTTACAGCAAATGTAACCTATGGGGTCCCACACAGTCACAAATTCCAACATGAATCATGTAGTACAAATCCTATGAATAATATATCCCTGATTCTTCTTTGCCCAGATTTCTCCAGGTCCTGATATTTCCAATTTATACTTTTCTGATTAATTACCCTGATTTTTACAGGACTTTAAAAATACATTAGAGAATAAAGGAAAGAATAAAACAAACCAAAAGTCACCTGGGCCTGCATCATTGTCTCCTAAATTTGGGAAATGACTGCTAACTTGGACGTTCTGTATTTGTCTCTTCTGAATCAGCTCTAAATTTCTGTTCAAAAACTTCAATCTCCAATCAAGGATGTCCCCAGAAATGATGGCACACAAGTCTTGCAAACTCCGCCTCCTTCCTTCACTTGATTTCTCTTGTTCTCAGCACCTGTGGGCTGAAGAGCAAATTACTCTGAGTGGTACATTCTTTTTAAGCTCAGATGTTGTCACTGTTCCTATATGCTCACCTTGAATCAAGGCCCCCAAATATCACTTTTACTTAGTGCTCCAGAAGCTTTTATATCTGGGCTAGTAAAATATAACATTCTGAATATATGGGAGGTACAGAACCCTTCTATATAAAGTTGACATGGTATGACTATTCCTAGTAAGTGAAAGAGAATGTGGGAAAAAGAATCATCACAACATGATGCCCAGCAGCAGGGCAATCTCAGGCAGATCAGTTTTAGGAAAGAGGTCACATAGACAGTTAAGATGCACACATTTTGTCTTTAAAACCATGTGTACCCATCTACCTTTTCAGAGGTCTTTTTACATTCTAGGATACTGTAATCTGAGAACATTGTCCTAGGCAAATAATAAGCACTATCTTATTTAAATTATTCATTACGATCCACATCTTTAACTTTTTTTTTTTTTTTTTGAAACGGAGTCTCACTCACTCTGTTGCCCAGGCTGGAGTGAGTAAGACTCCAACGGCATGATCTCTGTTCACTGCAACCTCCATCTCCCGGGTTCAAGCGATTCTCCTGCTTCAGCCGCCTGAGAAGCTGGGATTACAGGTGCATGCCACCATGCCCAGCTAATTTTTGTACTTTTAGTAGAAATGGGGTTTCACCATGTTGGCCAGGCTGGTCTTGAACTCCTGACCTCAAGTGATCCACCCATCTCAGCCTCCCAAAGTGCTGGGATTACAGGCGTGAGCCACTGTATCTGGCCGCCATCCACATCTTGATACTTGCAAAGTATTCTAAGTATAAATGTATAAAGGATACTCAGCAAAAATATCCTTGAGGTATTACATATTACAGCAAATCCTAATGGATATTCTTCAAGCAAAAGAAAGATGACTCCAGTGTAAGCAGAGGAGCAAGGTCTGAAGAGGAACAAAATCGTAAGTAATAAAGCCTAAATCAGTATTGACTGGAAAAATAATACTGATAATAATATATCAGGAAGTTTTAATATATAGTGTTAAAATATTCCATAAGAACACATAAAGTAGGAGGATAGCAAATGAAAAAGTATTTTAAGATATCTGCATAGCAGAAGAGTATAAAATACTAATTACCATAACATGAACAAATAAATTTATATGTTATTCGTAATCAATAGTGTCAGAAATAAAACTAATTTTAAAAAAATTATTTCCATGTTAAAAGAGAGGTCTATGGTTTCTGTGGCAGCTACTCAATTCTACTGTTGTAGCTCAAAAATGCCCATATACAAAAAAATAGACAAATGATTGTGGCCAGGTCCCAATAAAACTTTATTAACAGAAACTGGCACTGGGAGATTTAGTCCACGGGCTCTAGTTGCCCAACTGTGAATTAGTGCAGAAAAGCCATATGGTCACCTAAATCAACAGTCAGTAATATAGTATCCAGGACCTGGACCACCTGTTTTGTAAATAAAGTCTTGTAGGAACACAGCTACATGCATTCCATGACATCTCGTCTCAGGCTATTATCACATTACAATAGCAGAGTTGAGAATTTGGGTCTAGAATGTCACTCAGTAGAATGCAGTATAAAAAAATCATCAAAGATGACTTTTGAATATAAGGGGCAAATTATCAGTATTTGCCCAATACGTCTGTATTCTTTTAGTCAGGTGGCTGGATACAAAATTTAAATAGAAAAATCCTATATCCTCCTAAAGCATACACAGATCAAGAGTCAGTATTAAGAGCAGAACATTTCTCGGGAATAATTTAACATTCTATTGAAAATTGCCAATAAAGGTATCCCTGGTAACACAAAACCCCATTCCTAAAACTTTCTGAAAAGGTAATATTGGCAAAAGTGTGCTATCTGACAGGTCATTTTTACTTTCTTCACTTGATTTTTCATAAGGAAAACACAGGTTTACATCAGAAAAATATTAGCATTCTACATTTAAAATAAAATTGCTGATGGTAGTTCAGTAATATAAGTTTACGGCTTTAAATGTTTTCATTAATAGAAAAAAGAGAAACCAGGCGGGAGAAAGGGAGAGAAAAAAATGAATATAAATACAAATTTTACAAAAGACAAAACCATAAATAATCCTCAGAGATAATGGTGAGGAAAAGATGTTTAACTCCTCTTTTGGCCAACAAGTAAAGAGACACAAGTTATGCCAATCGCACAATGAGCAAGAAGCAGAATCAGGGCTGCAAATCCAGGTTTGTTTCACTTCAAAATCCACTTTTATTCCACTTTATACCTAACCAAAATTATCTGTAAATCAGATGCCTCCCTATTAAGTAAATAAAAAAAGCAATTAAAAGGCTATTAGTAGAATTCTAGTTAATCATATACAGAATTATTTAGAGGAATGGTACTTATGTCTGTAACTTACTTTGAAATATACCAAAATCGACAACAAATAAGGAATGATTCACAAACAGAGGAATGGATGAATACTTAGAAAACCAGTAGAGCTGATCTAATACAATGTTAATGGTAAAAGCTAGGTGGTAGGCATATTGGTATTAACATTAAACTTCTTTCAATATTTCCATAGGTTCAAAAATTTTCACAAAAAAAAGTTAGAGAGAAAAATATTGTAATACTAAGAATTAAGATAACCAAATATAAAATAAATATTTAAAATTAATTTATCTTTTGTTATAGATTATAAGGGAAGGGGAGTCAGAAAGCAGTACACTGCAGTAAAAGTAATAGTCTAGATTGAAGATTAAAGGCAGGAAAAACAAAATTCATGGATAAATGGATAATCATAAAATGTTCCTAAAAATGATACCTAAACATTTTAAAACATTTCACTTCTATCCAAACGTACGCATAAACTTAATGTGAATGCACTTATAGTACTACCAGCTCAAACAGTAAAAACAACTTGTAAATGTTTATTACATAATATAAAGCGAAAAAGAAAATAGTACCATTTACGTAATTTATCTGAATTATGAATATTAAGCACATAACATACACGTCTAAAATGGAAATATTCTGAAAATTTGACAAAGGTTATCTCTGAGTAACCGAGCTTACCATGGCAGAGATGTTATCTTACTTGTGTCAGAAAGAACCTGAAAAGAAATATCCAAGAGGATACGCTGGAAACTTGCAGGACAAAGGGTAGAAGCCGCATCTTAAATATAAAACATACTACTTTTAGGTATGCTAGATGATTGATCTCGCCAAAAACTTCCATTTCTGAGGATTCAAGACCAAGGGGTGATGGAAGGTGCCAAAGGGGATTTAAAAACCAGTCGTGGAGGAGGGTCTTGGGCAGAAGGGTAATGCTAATGAGCATCAATTCTGTTCCAGCAGCCAGGGCTGGGGCTAATCCACCACCTGCCATGGTTCCCAGGCCTCCAGAGCTGCCGCCCACATCGGAATCTGTGACGCTACCACCACCGCCACCAGGATTAATTCCAAAACCTGGATCAGAAACCTCCGTACCTTAACCCCCAAGACAGTTCTTCAATCATTTAGTCCCAAACAAAACCTGAACCATAAACCGATTCGCTGACAAAACAAACCCTCCAGTTCGCAATCACTGAGCCCCGCCAAAGGACAACAGCAAAGACACCAGAATGTGACTTGGGCACTCAGTAGCTGATCTCTAGAGATCGTTAACCACAGACCACACGAGGACCCTGTGACTGGTCCCAGAGGTACCCCGATCTCACACACACACACACACACACACACACACACACACACACACACACACACACACCCTATCACGGACCCCTTATAGTTCCCCTGCGATACGAATCGGACCCACGCTAAGCTCCTGAAAGAATTCCACTGGCGTCGCCAAACGCTGGCGCCGACAGTTACCAGTCCATCACCACAGTCCACGAACACGCCTAGCTACCGACAGAATTTCCTCCCCCGTCACCACAGCGACCGCCCAGTGACTGAACTTACTTCCCAGTACTTGGTCTGCTCTGGCCTCATCTCTCGGCCTCCTCAGTGCCTTACGACGACTACCCAGGGTCGGAGGCGTTCCCAGCGTTTGCGCAGATGCAAGATGGCCGCGCCCTCGTCCCCGTGGCTACATGGGGGCCGCCATCTTTGAGTATCTGACGTACACAAGGCAAAGGGGTCGTTTTGGCGCTGGTGACCGGGGGTGACCGGGGATGGCCGGGAAGATGAAAGAACACTGAAACTGTCCCATTTCCTGGCACCTTAACCCTTCATAAATATGGGTCCATATACAGAGGCTCCACTTTACACAAAACTGGCGTGGAGGTAAATCCCTTTCAGTAGCTGAATAGAAGGCTAAGATGGCCGCGACGTTTACACTTTGTTCAAAGGTTAGGAAACAGTTCCTTGTGAGGGAAACGGAGAACCGGCCGAGAGGGGACACCTCGGCCAAAGCCAGATTTCTAGCAGAAAGTAGCTTGAAGGGCCTTTTGAACGCAGAAGAGGGCTGTTAGCTACGCTGACGGAACAGGGGTAGCAGTCACAGACTAGGTAATGAAAACGGTTGGGACGTGCCAAAATTATGTTGGGTGAAAGTCATGGGGAAAAGCCAATAAAAGCCAGAAAGTATAGCTCCTAAGGCGGAGGGGAGAGCCTGGGACCCAGGTGGAGCCAAATATGAGGGCTGGACTCAGGAGAAGTGGCCAGAAATTAAGAGAACAGGACCACTTCAGTGAGAAAAAAAGGTTGGGTAAGAGGCCGGGCGCAGTGGCTCACATCTGTAATCCCAGCACTGTGGGAGGCCCAGGTGGGCGGATCACCTTAGGGCGGGAGTTCGAGACCAGCCTTACCAACATGGAGAAACCCTGTCTCTACTAAAAATATAAAATTAGCCAGGCATGGTGGCGCATGCCTGTAATCCCAGCTACTCCAGAGGCTGAGGCAGGAGAATCGCTTGAACCCGGGAGGCGGAGGTTGCTGTGGGCCAAGATGGCGTCATTGCACTCCAGCCTGGGGAACAGCAGCAAAACTCCGTCTCGAAGAAAAAAAGAAAAGAAAGAAAGGTTAAGAAAGAGATCACGTTATATATGTGCCAACTGCTAATAGTATGTGCAAAGTCATGGTAATGCTGAACTGTAAATATAAATCCAACCAAACTTCCTATATTAGAAGAATAAGAGAAAGGAAATGCCTGTGTGAATTTGTGTGTGTGATAAAGATATTAGTATATAAATATACAGAGAAATTGTCAAGCTATTTTTCAGAGTCAAGTTCGTGTTCCATTTCCTATTCTCACCGTCGGTATATGAGATTTTTTCTTTTTTTTTTTTTTGGTCTCTTTTTTGAGGCAAGGTCCACTCTGTTGCCCAGTCTGGAGTGCCTGGGGAGATCACAGCTCACTGTAACTTGGAACTCCTGGGCTCCTGAGTAGCTGGGACTACAGGTGGGCACCACCACACCTGGCTAATTTTTTAATTTTCTGTAGAGACAGGGGTCTCACTATGTTGCCCAGCTGGTCTTGAACTGGCCTCAAGCAGTCCTCCCACTTCATCCTCCAAAAGTGCTGGGATTACAGGTGTGAGCCACTTCACCCTTCACCCGGCCTATAAAGAGATCTGAAAAGAAATAAGGAAAAAGATGGGCACGGTGGCTCTTGCCTGTAATCCTAACACTTTGGGAGGCCAAGGCAGGAGGATTGCCTGAGCTCAGGAGTTTGAGATCAGCCTGGCCAACATGGCGAAACCCCATATCTACTAAAATACAAAAAAAATTAGCTGGGCATGGTGTCTCAGGCCTGTAGTCCCATTTACTCGGAAGGCTGAGGCACGAGAATCGCTTGAACCCAGGAGGCGGAGATTGCAGTGAGCCCAGCCTGAGAGACAGAGCGAGACTCTTGTCTCAAAAAAATAAAAATAAAAATAAGGAAAAGACGATCAACTTAAAAGCTCCCTAAAATTTTCTTTTTTTTTTTTTGAGACGGAGTCTCGCTCTGTCGCCCAGGCTGGAGTGCAGTGGCGCAATCTCGGCTCACTGCAAGCTCCGCCTCCCGGGTTCACGCCATTCTCCTGCCTCAGCCTCTCCGAGTAGCTGGGACTACAGGCGCCCGCCACCACGCCCGGCTAATTTTTTTTTTTTGTATTTTTAGTAGAGACGGGGTTTCACCGTGGTCTCGATCTCCTGACCTCGTGATCTGCCCGCCTCGGCCTCCCAAAGTGCTGGGATTACAAGCGTGAGCCACCGCGCCCGGCCAAAGCTCCCTAAAATTTTCTATAAATAGATGAAGGAAATAAACAGGACACATTTTTTTAATGTAAATGATCCTAAACAATTTTAAAAATACCAGTTTTACTAAGATTCAAACAAATGCAAAGTAAGCGTGAAATATAAATGTTTTAACTCTTATTAAGATTTGTAAAGATTGAATGACAAATCATATTTAGATTATAAGGCCATGGAACAAAGGCATTCTGTTATGCTAAGCCTCTTTAAGTCTTCTTTTTCTGCATGGTAGGTAATAATGTTGTCCATTACATACTGCTTTAAATGAATTGAGATATTATACTTGTCATAATTTGAAGTTCTTAAGCATTACATTATTCCTAGGTATAGGATTGTGTTTCTATATAAATTAGTAAAATGTTTTTGTAGTACAGTCTGTTATTACCCAGTTTAAAGTTTTCCTTCTCTTTGAGCCATGAATTTTAAGGATTCAATAGAACTTTTCTTTGTGAGAACAAATATGTGCAAGGATATTTATGGTATTGATCTGACAATTATAAGGAAACAAATACTTTTGTGGTTATTGCATAAATTTATTCTTGCATCTCTATATTCACATCTTTGGATAGTATTCTCCATAGTGACTGACTAATGTGTCCAATAGGACAGTAGCAAGCGTTAACACAAATGGAGGTGAGAAATAAGCCTGCTCATCAAGGCTTGCTTGTCTCTTAGAGATCTTCCAACACATTGTAATAAAGCCCAGACTAGACTCTTGTTGACTGTGTAAATAAAGGCCTCATCCATACCAGCAGAAGCCCAAATATGTGAAAAAAGCTATTTAGACCATGCAGCCCCAGTCAAAATCCAACCACTAGAGCCTCTGGCCCAGCAGTCCCAATTGTTACTAAACTCTGTGGACAAACATAATGCCATGAGTGGGTGGGGGTCACCTAATCTGTCATCCAACTGCTTATCCCTGCTCCTAGCCAAGCAGGACTTGCCAGCTTGGGTGGTGTCCAAGTAGGGAGGGGCCCTCACTCTTGGATCACCATAAGAGGTGAAAACAGCTGGGTCTGCAGGACATTGGAAAAGTCAGGTGTGCCTTCCTCTGTAGGGCCACCTGGCAAGGATACAACTGTCTGCAAACCATGATCTCTACCTGAGGGTGCCCCATGAGCAGAGGATGCCCAAGGCCTTGGGAACCCACCCCTTTCACTAGATTTAATGACTACCCTGCTGGGTTTTGAACTTGCATGGAGCCTGTAGCCCCTTTCTTGTGGCTTTCTCCCTTTTGGAATGGGAATGTTTACCCAATGTCTATACCCCCACTGTATCTTGGAAGCAAATAACTTTTTATTTTACAGGTTCATAGGTAGAAGAGACTTGCCTTGTCTCAGATAAGACTTTGGACTTTTGAGTCAATGCTGGAATGAGTTAAGACTTTGGGGACTCTTAGGAAGGCATGATGGTATTTTACAATGTGAGGACATGAGATTTGTTGGGGAGGGGGACCAGGGGCTGGATGATATAGTTTGGATATTTATCCCTGCCCAAATCTCATGTTGAAATGTAATCCCCAGTGTCAGCTGGGCGTGGTGGCTCACGCCTGTAATCTCAGCACTTTAGGAGGCCGAGGCAGCTGGATCACAAGGCCAGGAGATCGAGACCATCCTGGCTAACATGGTGAAACCCCATCTCTACTAAAAATACAAAAAAAAAAATTAGCTGGGCATGGTGGCAGGCGCCTGTAGTCCCAGCCAGTCGGGAGGCTGAGGCAGGAGAATGGTGTGAACCCAGGAGGCAGTGCTTGCAGTGAGCCAAGATCGTGCCACTGCACTCCAGCCTGGGCAACAGAGCAAGACTCCATCTCAAAAAAAAAAAGAAATGTAATCCCCAATGTTGAAGGTGGGGCCTGGTGGGAGATGTTTCAGTCATGGGGGCAGATCCCTCATGGCTTGATGCTGCCCTTGCAATAGTGAGTGAGCACTAGCAAGATCTAGCTATTTGAGTGTGCAGCACCTACCCCCTCCACTCTTACTCTTGCTCCCTCTTCACCTTCCACCATGATTGTAAGCTTCCTGAAGCCTCCCCAGGACCAGATGCCAGTGCTATGCTTCCTGTACAGCCTGTAGAATCATAAGCCAATTAAACCTCTTTTCTTATAAATTATCCAGCCTCAAGTATTTATTTATAGCAATGTAAGAATGGCCTAAAATATGCTGTCTCTACAAAAAAAAAAAAAAGCCAGGTATGATGGTGCACACACATAGTCCCACCTACATGGGAGGCTGAGGCAGGAGGAACACTTGAACCCAGGAATTTGAGGCTGCAGTGAGCTATAACTGCACTCCAGCCTAGGCAACAGAGACTCTTTTTGTTTTTGTTTTTATTTGTTTTTCAGACAGAGCCTATTCCGTCACCCAGGCCTGGAATGCAGTGGCAGGATCTCAGCTCACTGCAACCTCTGCCTCCCAGGTTCAAGTGATTCCTGCCTCAGCCTCCCAAGTAATTGGGATTACAGGCGCCAACTGTAGAGCGCCCGATCCTGTCGCTGTTTGGGGCACCACTGCGTAACCCACACAGACCTAGGGGGACTGAAAAAAGTGGGGGAAACGGGAATAAAAGAGACAAAAGAGTATATTTGGAAGAAGGGATCAGGGGACACCTTGCCTCTAGTGGACAAGGGCCCTGAGCTTTACACAGCCCTCCATATTTATTAGGCAAAAGAGATAGTGAGAAGGGGGCGTGGAAGAAGGGGTCAGCTGCTCAGTCCAGAGTAGGGTTTGCAAGATGGCATTCTCTAGATGTCCCAGTAGATAACCTCAAGGAGCTCAGCACTAGGAAGCGATTGCCCTCAGCAAACCTGGCAGCGGAAGCAGTCATGAGTTTGTCCACATCGTGCATTCATGATAAAGTTTGCTGTTTGATCATATAGCCTCCAGTGGAGTGCTGAGTTGGTCACATCCCATGGGCCTTCAGCTCCCAACAGCCCACCACCACGCCCAGCTAATTTTTTGTGTGTATTTTTAGTAGAGACAGGGTTTCACCATGTTGGCCAGGCTGGTCTTGAACTTCTGACGTCAAGTGATCCGCCTGCCTCGGCCTCTCAAGAGACCCTCTTAAAAAAGAAAAAAAAGAGGTTAAGATTGTAAATCCTAAAAAAAAAGCAAAAGCTCTATGTAGATTTCACAGCATCTTTATTTATAGCACTTAAAACCAGGAAAACAGTGCAAATATATCTCATAGGTGAATGGATAAACAAACTAGTACATCAAATATGTATACTACTCTCTAATATGAACAAATTTCATCTGGTTAGATACATGGTGGTAAAAAAATAATAATAAAACGATTCATCAACTCATATAAACCTTAGGAGTAATTTGCTGAGTGGCAAACATGCCAAAAGCTTACATACTCTCTATCAATGAAAATTCATATAACTTATTTATATAAAATTTATAAAAACCATTTACAAAAACAATTTTATTTTTATCACATTCATGAAATTATGAAATTGTACTGATAGGAGAAAAGTGGTTGGCAGAGTTATGTTTGGATGGAGTGTAAGCATAAAAGGTAGCATGAGGGACTTTGTGTTCATTAGTTTTATGTGGTTGCAGTGGTTACACAAATCTATACATGTAATACAACTTCTTAGAGTACAAACTAAAAAAGAAAAAAACATGTAAAAATTAGTCAAATCCCAAATAAGATTAGTTTACTTTATAGTATCCTACCAATGTTGTTTTTCAGTTTTGATAATTATGGTTATGTAGGATATTACATTAATTAATAATGTAACCATTACTAGAAATTGGTTGAAGGACACAAGCAAAGCCTCTAGACTAGTTTTGCAATTTCTTTTGAGTTCAAATTTATTTAAGTTGAAGGTGGTTTTATAAACTGATCATCTCTATAATCTTAGTTAAGCAAGTCCAAATATGTTGTTATGTTAATATATTTAACATATTCAGTTTCTTTTTAAACTACTTAAGTTTGCTTAACGTACAATTAAGCTTAGAGCCAAAGAAAGGAAAAGAGCTAATCATAATATGGGGTGGTTGTTCTGGAGTATTTTCTGACACCAATAAATTCTTTAATTCTCCCACACCAACTGGGTGTTCTACAGTTCAATTCTGACATTAACTTCTCCAAGTTAGTGCAAACTCCACAACTTAAGGGGCTCAGTCCAAGACTTCCCCCACATCAGATGCCACTCACAAGGACAACCTGCAGTTCTGAATGGTGATAAATTCCGGGTTCCCACTACCCCTACTCAGGTTTGATAATTTGCTACAGGGCTCACAAAACTCAAGAAAACAGCGTACTTTGTTTTACTGGTTATAAAGGATACAAATGAACACTTAAATGAAGAGGTACATAGAGTAAAGCCTAAAAAGGGTTCTCCTAATATCAGGAGCCTCCATCCCTATGAAGTTGGGGGTGCACCACCCTCCTGGGCTATTTGGAGTTCCCTTAATCTCATTGTCTAATCTAATTAATCTCCAGTACCCCTCCCCTTCCAGGAGGTGGGAGAAATGGGGCACAAAGTTTCCATCCTCTAGTTACTTGATCTTCCTAGGGAACAGCCCCATTCTGAGGCTGTCTAGGGGACCAACCATAAGTCACCTCAGTAGTATAATCAGGTGTAATTAAAAGGGCAGTGCTATGAATAACAACAGCAAAAACAAAACAAAACAAAACCAAAAAAACCACTCCTATCACTCATGAAATTCTAAGGGTTTTAGGAGCTCTGTGCCAGGAACCAGGAACAAAGACCAAATGTATTTCTTATTATACCACAATTTTACAAAACAGTAAAAATAAACAGTAATGAGACAGTATATTATGGAGTCATTGGCAAGGCAAGTAGAAATGAGGATTAAGGTATCCTGTCTGAAAATGCACACCAGGTGTATTAGCTGATGTTTAAGGTTATACTTATTGAGAAAAAGCACTCAGATATTCATCATTTTCACCACATTTCATGCCTTCATGAGCTCTTGATAGTTTGCTAAAGGTGTCCCACATTTATTTGATAGTATGTTCGGAACAATTTTACTTTCTATGTGATCTCCTGACAAATGATGAAGCAGAGTGCATCACTGAAATCCTGCCATTAATACTGTCACCTTAAAGTTATTCTCCAGTGTAAACTTTGACACTCACTGAGGTCATATTTCTGGGTAAAGACTTTGTCATGGTCATAATGTTCCTATCAACAATAAGCTCACTTACGTTGAAATCTATGAGGAAACCTGATAATAAAGTCTATCTTTCCACAGAAGACTTTCCCTAGTCTTTGTATTCACAGAATTTATCTCTGTATACTTTTCAGACATATGAGCAGAAATTATTGCTCAAAACATCTCCACATTCATATAGTTTATTCAATGTGTTTTCATTGACAGAAAATATGAGGTAAAAGACCACTAAAGGCACTACCTTATTTACTGTATTCATCAAGTTGATCTCTAGGGCAAATTATTTCACCTCCTGAGGACAGACACATATCTGTCAACAGGCAGCACCATGTTTAGGTTCCAGTTGGCTAGAAACACACTGATTAATGAAGTCTGAGTTGCCACAAAAGCCATTTCCATAGTCACTGTACTAGTAGGGTTTTCTTCTGCATGAGTTCACTTATAAGGAAGGAGCTGTGACTCTCCATTACAGGAGTTTTCAACTTGACTGATTCTACCCATTTCTCTTGTGTGCATTTTCTTATGTTTGACAAGGTTTGATAAGTGGGAGAAGGCTTTCTCACAATCACTGCATCCATACGGCCTCTCTCCTGTATGCGTTCTTTGATGTACATTGAGTACTGACTTTGTGGTGAAGGCTTTTCCACATTCATTGCACTCATAAGGTTTCTCTCCTGTGTGAATTCTCTGATGGGTAATGAGGCCATATTTGTGTGAATAGGATTTTCCGCACTCGGTACATACAAAGGGAGTCTTTCCTGTATGACATCTCTCATGTTGTATGAGGCATATTTTCTGGCTGAAGGCTTTACCACATTCATTGCATTCATAGGGTTTTTCTCCTGTATGAGTTCGCTGATGTATAATAAGAGTGCGCTTTGTGGTGAAGCCTTTACCACATTCATTGCATATGTAAGATTTCTCTCCTGTATGAGTTCGCTGATGTATAATGAGAGTGCGTTTGACAGTGAAGCCTTTTCCACATTCACTGCATACGTAAGATTTTTCTCCTGTATGGGAGCGCTGATGTACAATGAGATTGCTCTTCACGGTAAAGCCTTTTCCACATTCACTACACATATAGGGTTTCTCTCCAGTATGAGTTCGCTGATGTACAACAAGATAGCGCTTCATGGTGAAGCCTTTTCCACATTCACTGCATATATAGGGTTTCTCCCCTGTATGAGTTCGCTGATGTACAATGAGATTGCTCTTCACAGTGAAACCTTTTCCACATTCCTGGCACACATAAGGTTTCTCTCCACTATGAGTTCGCTGATGAGCAATTAGATAGCGCTTCATTGTAAAGCCCTTTCCACACTCACTGCACATATAGGATTTCTCTTCTGTATGGGTTTGTTGATGTGTAATGAGCCTACTCTTCACAGTAGAGCCTTTTCTATATTCATTGGGTATACAGATTTTGTCTCTTATATTAGTTTTCAGATGCTTAGTGAACAGGACACTTCTGGATAATTTCTCACATTGACCACTTCCAGGATTCTCTTGTATACAAATGTTCTCATGGTAAATGAGCTGAGACTCCCTAAGGAAGGTTTGCTCACATTCAATGCATGCATGGGGTTTCTCAATTTTCTGAGTCCTCTGATGCTTGAAGACTTGGAATTTAGTATGGATGCATTTTGCATTTTCAGAAAATCTAGTTTTAGTATGCGTACATTCATGCTTACCATGTAGAAGCGTTTTCTCACCTCCAATAAACTCAACAGGGTTATTTATTCCATGTCTTCTCTTCTGGTTGATTAAACTTAAACTTGATTTCAAATTTTTTCTGTACAAGTCAAATGTATCATGATTTTGCACCACAGGAAAATGTGTCTTGCTGAGATGTACAATATTTCTAAGTGTATTCTGTCCATTGCATTGCTGCACACTCTTCAGAAGTCTTTGGTTTGGAGAGTGCTCTTGCAGATGACTGTCAACTTTCCTGACTCCTAAGAAAGAACAGAGTAACAAATTCTTCCATGAGAATTGTATGAGATAAAAATGCTTATGAGGACGGGTGCGGTGGCTCATGCCTGCAATCCCAGCACTTTGGGAGGCTGAGGCGGGCAGATCACGAGGTCAGCAGTTCAAGACCAGCCTGACCAATGTGGTGAAACCCCGTCTCTACTAAAATTACAAAATTAGCCGGGCGTGGTGGCACGTGCCTGTAATCCCAGCTACTCAGGAGGCTGAGGCAGGAGAATCACTTGATCCCAGGAGGACGAGGTTGCAGCGAGCCGAGATTGGGCCATTGCACTCCAGCCTGCGTGATAGAGCGAGATTCAGTCTCAAAAAAAAAAAAGAAAGAAAAAGCTTATGAGATGATTTGCTGGGGGCTGGCTCTTTATTGTCAATTCTATGATCCCAGTATAAAAGGAAATTATAAAGATATAAGCTGAAATAAGTAAGAATCAGATCCAAGAAAAGACAAAAAGTCTTTAAAGCTATAACAACATTAAAAAAGTTATCAGATGGGGAGATGAATATATAGTGGAGCTGCTTAGGTACCTTCAGATACTTCACATCTGTGACACCTTTCCTTAATGACTACAATAAGACTCCTATAGCCACTGTCCTTGCTGGTTCTCACTTACCTGGACAATTTTTATTCTGGATTTTAGCATCTGTTATCCATGGTTCTTGTCCATGGGCCAACTTGGAGAGTACATCTGGTTTGCTAGTTTGATACCCTGTTCATGTGGAAAGACAAACACAAACATACTGAATTGGAGTCCAGTATGTCAAGATGGGAAAATAATACATTCGATGAAGAAAACAATTTCAAAGTAAGCATTCTCTCTTAGAAGAGATTACACCACTTTGGGGTCAGAGAGGGGACTGAAAATGTAACTCTTCCAAACACCACAGTGACTGTAAAGCTTTGATTAGGTGAGTATAGGACGGTGTCTGGGCATTGTAGGCACCTCTAGGTGACACAGGGGAACTATTCTTACCCAGTGATACTAGGTGGTTATAGTTCTCCACCATCACATCCCGGTACAGGTTCTTCTGAGCAGTGTCCAGGAGCTGCCACTCCTCCCAGCTGAATTCCACAGCCACATCCTCCAGGGACAGTGATTCCTGTAATTACAAAGTCCTATTCAATACGATATGAACTCCTATTGTTAATATAGAAGTATAAGATAATTTTTTTTTAATTTTCACAATACAGCCTGCATCTATATTCCTTTCTCAAATATACTTTGGTAGGAGCAAAATCCTCTATCCATACATTTTAGTGCCTATTTCTAAATATTAAACATAGGCAAATGACATCAGGACAAATAAAACATCCCTACATTACCAATGACTTCACAACCAATATAAGGATCTGTCATGAATAGACTTCACATCTTGAATTCATAAAACAGTGCTTTTAAATAAACGTAAGAGAAAAGATGAAACTATATCTGTATAAAGCACAAAAGGCCCCTAAAGTTGATTAGATTTTTATTTATTTTTTTAATTTTTAAAGAGACAGGGTCTTGCTCTGTAGCCCCAAATGGAGTGCAGTGTCACGGTAGTAGCTCAATGCAACCTTGAACTCCTAGGCTCAAGCGACCTTCCCACCTCAGCCTCTCAAGTAACTAGGACTACAGGTGGATGCTACTACCAATTTTTGTAGAGACAGGGTCTTATTATGTTGACCAGGCTGGTCTTGAAGTCCTGGCCTCAAGAGATCCTCCTGCCTCGGCCTTCCAAAGTGCTGGGATTACAGGTGTGTGCCACTGCACCCAGCAAAAAAAAAAAAAAAAAAAAACTTCTAACAGAAAAACATATATACATATGTGTATTAATGGACAGATTAACAGCATATTGGATACACTGAAGATTATTGGTGAATTGGAATATATAACTGTGGAAATCGCAGAAAATGCAGTACAGAGAAAAAAAGATAAATCATAACAAAGCCAAGTTAATAAATATGAAATACAGTGTTGCAAGACCTAGTATATGCCCACTTATGGTTTCTAAAAGGGAAAATGGTGTAATAGAGAAGCAATATCTATTAATAAATATCTAAAACCTAAAATATTTCAGGACTAAATACCTCAAATCTCAAATTCAGAAATCCCAACAAGTTCAGAGCAGGAAGTCACAACTGGTGTGACCCATCAGATTGAAACTACCATAGATCAAATGCAAAGGGAAAACTATAGAATCATCAAGAGAAAAAAGACAGATTACCTACAAAGAAATAACAAAATATACTGATGGCTGACATTTCAATAATATAATCCAGAAACATATGGAATACAATCTTCAAAGTCCTGATTCTTGCAACAAAAAAGGCCAATTTTGGAAGGCCATTTGGGATTAAAACACATGCCTAGCAGATGACTTGCTGTCTTACAACCATGATATCAAGGACCTGTTTGTCAACTAAACTGTCATTCTCCTGCTTCACAATAACTTTTCAGAGAACTGCAGAGTGTGAAGTAGAGGTAACTAAGATCCAAGGAAATACTGATAAGAGAATCTATGCTATATTACTGTGTGGGATGCTGCATAGTCAAGAAAGTAGACTCATGAGAGGGCACAAGTGCTCAAGCCTGGTCAGCTTATCTCATTCCAAAATCTTTATGTGAGATGTCTATCGACTGGGTAAGTTAAAGTTAAATTTCTACCTCACTCCACAGTCCAAAAGAATTTATTACTGGATGGAAATCTTGCAGGCCAACTCTAAGGTGTCCTCTGATAATCTCATTTTCTAGCTGCAGTGACTTCTGACATCAACTACCTGGGTTAGGCCAAACTTCCCAGGTTAAAAGCACAATCCTCCACAAGAAGGCCCTTGCTTCAGACATGAGCTGTAAGCTTAAGGCTACACAGACCACCCTCAACTCCAGCGAGCTGGCTACAAATGTGTGGAGCTACCATGACTCCCTCAGGTTTAAAAACTTGATAGAACAACTCAGAGAACCCAAGAAAGTGCTGTGTTTACAGTTAGCACTTTACTACTGCAAAATGACACAAATCAGAATCAGCTAAAGGAAAATATGCACAGGGTGAGGTCTGGGAAGGTTCCAAACACAAAGCTGCTGACTGCCCTCTCCTCATGGAATCCTGGGTGGCATTACATCTTCCTGACTACATCGTATAACAATATTCAAGAGTACTTGCCAGCCAGCGAGGCGCACCTAAACTTTGATGTCCAGAGATTTTACTGAGACTTCATTATGTAGGCACAGTTTATTGAAGCATTGCCCATGTAGCTGAGTTCAGTCTTCAGTTCCCTCCCCTTCCTGACTGGTATTACATGGCTCAAAGCCACAACTCTCTAATCACTTAGTGCTCTTTTTGGCATGGGCAGCCCCTATCCAGAGTCATGTCATTGCCATAAATTATCTAGGCACCCACTATGAGTCACCACTATACATGTGGATGTAAACTATCAAATATGAGTGGCCTACCATGAATGACAGAGACACTCTTATAACTTGGGTAATTACAAGGGTTTAGAGGTTACCTCCCAGGAATGAAAACAAAGGCTAGCCAAATTCTTTATTACACTCTAGGTGTTCCTGCCCCTTTGCAGTACCGTCCTCCTGAGTATCAAGTGGCCTAAAAGCTTGTTTCCAAAGAAAAGAATACAGCAAAAGTGACAAGATGCCACTTTAAGATTACACTCTATATGACTTCCATCTTGCTAGCAGAATCTGTCATTTTCTAGCTTTGATTAAACAATTTGGCACATAGGGGAGGTGCATGTGACAAAAAACTAAAGGTGGGCTTAGACGAACAGACAGGTAGAAACTGAGGACCTCAACTAAACTGCCTCATTTCTCATTCTGGAAATGAATCCTCCCAATAACCACATAAGTGAGCTTAGAAGCGCATCTTTTCCCATTTCAGCCTTCAGATCAGATTCCAACCCAGCTAACACCTTGACTACCACCCCCATGAGAGACTGTGAATCAAAGCAGCCAGGTAAGCCATGCCCTTATTCCTGAGCCACAGAAAGTGTGAGATTTTTTTTTTTAAGTGTTGTTTCAAGTCACTACATTTTGGAGTAATTTCTTAGGTACTAATAGACAATTAATATAAGATGTAAACTTAAGAAGAACTTATGAGGCCAGGAGTGGGGCACATATCTGTAATTACAGTACTTCCAGAGGATAGTTTGAGCCCAGGAGTTTGAGACCAACCTGAGCAACATAGTGAGACCCTGTCTCTATTCTCTACAAAGAACAAAAAATTAGCTGGGTGTGGCAGTGGATGCCTGTGGTCTCAGCTATTCAGGAGGCTAAGGCAGGCAGATGGTGGTTGAGGCTGCAGTGAGCCATAATTGTGCTACTGCACTCCATCCTGGGGAAGAGAGCGAGTCCCTGTCTCAAATAAAGAAAAAAAAAAGGAATAAATGAAAACATGTTCATGATATAAGTAAAAAGCTTTAAAAAAAATGACTTCTGCATGGGAAAAAATATTTTGAACAAGCTGAAAGAGAAGTAGACTCTAGAAAAATATTTGCAACATATAAAAGAATCAATATCCAGTCAAGATAAACAATTATAAATAAAACCACAAAAAAATTAAATGAGCAAAGACTACAGACACTTTATGACAGAATAAATAATCCAAAGAAACAACAAAGAGATGAGAAGGATCTGAACCTCACTGGTGAATGGGAAAATGCAAAAAAAGGCAAAATAATACTGGATCATCTAGATCATGGAAAATACACAATTTGATAACACAGTTAAGTGCTGGCAAGATTTGCAGCACTGAATGTTCTTTTTGTGCAGTGTTTTCCAACACTAACAACCAATTCTCCAATTATCTAAACATAAACTAGATGTCCAACAATTCAATTCAATTCTGACACTATCTGTGTCAGAATCCACAGATTTAAGGGTTCAATCCCACAAGACTGCCTCCTCTTGAGTTCCTCTGCCCAGCCGCCCCACTGTCTGGGAAGTGAGGAGCGCCTCTGCCCAGTTGCCCACCATCTGGGAAGTGAGGAGCGCCTCTGCCCAGTTGCCCACCATCTGGGAAGTGAGGAGCGCCTCTGCCCAGTTGCCCACCATCTGGGAAGTGAGGAGCGCCTCTGCCTGGCCCCCGCAACGTCTGGGAAGTGAGGAGCACCTTTGCCCGGCTGCTGTGCGACCCTCCAAGTGTGAAGTGACAGCCTTGTGTGTGATCTTTCTGCCCTCCCCAAGTTTGCATTTTTGACATTAAAGTTTATTTTTCAATTAAAATTTTTAAATTGGAGAATATATAATTTAAAAAAAAAAGACGCCTCCTCTTAAGATGCCAGTCACAAGTCCTGGGCTACCAGTATTTCTGACTAACTGGCTGTAAATTAGGGGCTCCCACAAACCCCTCCTCAGGTTTGATAATTTACTAGAACAGTTCATAGAACTCAGGAAACACTTTACCTATGGTACCTAGTTAATAATAAAGGATATAACTCAGGAACCGCCAGACTGAAGAAATGCACAGGGCAAGATATGGAAGAGGGTGTGCCAAGCTTCCATTCCTCTCTGGGTGTGGCATCCTCCCAGCACCCTGGTATGTTCACCAACCTGAAGCTTGTTCAAGAGTACAAAAAATTAGCCGAGCATGGTGGTGGGTGCCTGTAGTCCCAGCTACTCGGGAGGCTGAGGCAGGAGAATGGTGTGAATCCGGAGGCAGAGCTTGCAGTGAGCCAAGATCGCGCCACTGCCCTCCAGCCTGGGCATCAGAGCGAGACGCCATCTCAAAAAAAAAAAGAAAGAAAAAAACTCACAGCCTGGGCGACAGAGCGAGACTCCATCTCAAAATAATAATAATAATAAATAAAACTTTTTTTTTTGAGACAGAGTATCGCTCTGTCACCCAGGCTGGAGTGCAGTGGCGTGATCTCAGCTCACTGCAACCTCCACCTCCCGGGTTCAAGGGATTCTCCTGCCTCAGCCTCCTGAGTAGCTGGGACTATAGGCGCGTGCCACCACGCCCAGCTAATTTTTGTATTTTTAGTAGAGACGGGCTTTCACCATGTAGGGCAGGATGGTCTCTATCTCTTGACCTCATGATCCGCCCGGGATTACAGGCGCGAGCCACCATGCCCGGTCTGTTCAAGAGTTTTTATAGAACTTACTCTCCAGTCCATTCCTCCTTTCAGTTCCAATCCCCTAATTGCTTGGTCTTTCTGGGGACCAGTCTCATCCTGACACTATCTAGAGGTCTCATCATTAGTCACCTCATGAGCAGAAATTCAGGTGTATCACAGGGTTTCCTTATGAATAACAAAAGACACACCTATTCCTCAGGAAGAAATTCCAAGGGTTTTAAGCATGCTGTGCCATGAACTGGGAACAACGACCAAATATACTTCTTATCCATGTCACTTTCTATATACCAGACTGTGAAAAATAAATATACATTTGGTCTCTGCCCTCCAAATCTTTGGAATTGCTGAAGTGTCTTTTACATGCTATTGAGATGACTGGTGCCTGGGGCTCTTCCATGGCCTAAGGAAGGGAGCTGGTTGCCAGGGGAACCAACCTTGTGATAGACAGTTGGAACTTTCAGTCTCACCTCTCCAACCAACCCCTGACCTCTGTGGAAGGGAGAGGTGATGGAAATTGAGCTTACCACCAATAGTTAATGAATAAATTATGCCTATGTAATGAACCCACCAAAACAATAAAAGGATGAGGTTGAGAGCTTCCAGGCTGCTGAACATAAGGTAGTCCTGGAAGGGCAGAATACCCAGAAGGGCATGGAAGCCCTGAGGCCCTTCCCCATTACCTGACCTATGCATCTTTTCCAACTGGCCATTCCTGAGTTGTACCCTTTCATAATAAGCCAGTAATCTAGTAAGTAAACTGTCTTCCTGCATTTTTTGAGCCTTCTAGCAGATGAATAGATCTGAGAAGGGGGTTGTGGGGACATCCAATTGGTAGGCAAGTCCAAAAGAAGTTGTGAGTAACCTGGGGACCCAGTACTTTTCAGGGGGGCAGTCTTGTGGGACTGAGCCCTCAACCTGTGGAGTCTGTCCTAAGTCTAGGCAATTAGTGTCAGAATTGAGTAAATTTTAGAATACCTAATAGGTATGGAGAATTGAATTGATGTGTGGGAAAAACCCCACATATCTGGTGTCAGATGTGGGGAAAAGAGAGATCAGACTGTTACTGTGTCTATGTAGAAGGAAGTAGACATGAGACTCCATTTTGTTCTATACTAAGAGAAATTCTTCTGCCTTGAGATGCTGTTAATCTGTAACCCTAGCCCCAACCCTGTGCTCGCAGAAATATATGCTGTGTTGACTCAACGTTTACTGGATTTAGGGCTATGCAGAATGTGCCTTGTTAAAAAAGCACTTGAAGGCGGTATGCTTGTTAAAAGTCATCACCATTCTCTAATCTCAAGTACCCAGGAACACAATGCACTGCAGAAGGCCACAGGGGCCTCTGCCTAGGAAAGCCAGGTATTGTCCAAGGTTTCTCCCCAAGTGATAGCCTGAGATATGGCCTCGTGGGAAGGGAAAGACCTGATCGTCCCCTAGTCCGACACCAGGGGACACCCGTAAACGGTCTGTGCTGAGAAGGATTAGAAAAAGAGGAAGGCCTCTTTGTAGCTGAGATAAGAGGAAGGCATCTGTCTCCTGCCAACTACTTGGGAGGCTGAGGCAAGAGAATGGCGTGAACCTGGGAGGTGGAGCTTGCAGCGAGCCAAGACCGCGCCACTGCACTCTAGCCTGGGCGACAGAGCAAGACTCTGTCTCAAAATAAATAAATAAATAAATTAGTAATTAAAAAAAAAGTTGGTTGGCAGGCACCAGCATGCAAAGAATGCCAATATTCCAAAAATGGTCTGGAGTATGTACATTAAAATGACAACCATAGTTCCTTCTTGAGTGGTGATTCATGTATCATTGTAATGGTCAAAAGTTGAACTACCAACAAAAAGCATGCATTCTTTCAAATTGAGTCTACTTTTTTTTCCTTCTTTTTGAGACAAGGTCTTACTTTGTTACCCAGGTTGGAGTGCAGTGGTGCAAACACGGCTCACTGTAGCCTCCTCCTCCTGAGCTCTAGCAATTCTCCCACTTTAGCCTCCCGAGTAGCTGGGACTACAGGTGTGCACCACCACACCCAGCTAATTTTTGTATTTTTTGTAGAGACGGGGTTTCACCATGTTGCCCAGGCTGGTCTTGAACTCCTGACCTCAAGCGATCCAGAATCTACTTCTTAAGGCAGAATGAACCCCCACCTCTACTCCCAAAAGCAATCTAAGTTAATTTCTCCCTAGAACACAATTATCCCAGTATATACTTCCTTAAGTTCAACTGACTTTTTCAGGCCACCATAAAGCTATCAAAAAATCAAAGGGAAAATATCACCTGGGTCTTGATCATTTTCTTCTGTGCTCAGAAAATAGTGGATAACATGGACTATATGTCTTTGTCTCTTCTGCATTTGCCATGAAGTTTTTGAAGTTTTCCTAGTCAGAAATATTAGTGTCCACTTAAAGTTGTCCCCAGAAATTACGATATCCAAGGCCAGCAACCTCCTTCTTCTTCCTTCATTGCTTCACTTGAGTTATCTTGCTTCTGGGAGCCAGGAGCTGAGGAATGATAAACAAAATGGCTTTAAGTGTACATTAACTCTGGGTCCAGACATTGTCACTGCTGCTCTGCACTTACCTTAAATAAAAGACCCTAATATTTCTAACAGTTCCTTTATTTGGTGCCTCAGAGGTTTTCATGGTTCTAAATATGTGAAAGCTATGCCCTTCTTTTGTAAAGTAGAAGTGGCTTGACTATTATAGAGAAGGTGGGAAAGCAGAACCGGCACAGCACAATGCCTCAGAGGCAGGTGTCTGGGGAAAAGAAAGAGAGATCAGACTGTTACTGTGTCTATGTAGAAAGAAGTAGACATAAGAGACTCCATTTTGTTCTGTACTAGGAGAAATTCTTCTGCCTTGAGATGCTGTTAATCTGTAACCCTAGCCCAACCCTGTGCTCGCAGAGACATGTGCTGTGTCGACTCAAGGTTTCATGGATTTAGGGCTGTGCAGGATGTGCTTTGTTAAAAAAGTGCTTGAAGGCAGTATGCTTGTTAAAAGTCATCACCATTCTCTAATCTCAAGTACCTAGGGACACAATACACTGCAGAAGGCCTCAGGGACCTCTGCCTCAGAAGGCCAGGTATTGTCCAAGGTTTCTCCCCATGTGATAGCCTGAGATATGGCCTCATGGGAAGGGAAAGACCTGACCATCCCCCACCCTGACACCTGTAAAGGGTCTCTGCTGAGGAGGATTAGTAAAAGAGGAAGGCCTCTTTGCAGTTGAGATAAGAGGAAGGCATCTGTCTCCTCCTCGTCCCTGGGAATGGAATGTCTCGGTGTAAAACCCGATTGTATGTTCTATTTACTGAGATAGGAGAAAACTGCCTTAGGGCTGGAGGTGAGACATGCTGGCGGCAATACTGCTCTTTATTGCACCGTAATGTTTGTGTGCGTGCACATCAAGGCACAGCACCTTTCCTTAAACTTATTTATGACACAGAGACCTTTGTTCACATGTTTTCCTGCTGACCCTCTCCCCACTATTACCCTATTGTCCTGCCACATCCCCCTCTCCGAGATGGTAGAGATAGTGATCAATAAATACTGAGGGAACTCAGAGACCAGTGCCTGCGTGGGTCCTCCGTATGCTGATGAGCGCCGGGTCTCCTGGGCCCACTTTTCTTTCTCTATACTTTGTCTCTGTCTCTTACTTCTTTTCTCAGTCTCTCATCCCACCTGACAAGAAACACCCACAGGTTGTGAAGGGGCTGGCCCCCTTCAAGGTGAATTCTCAGACAGATCAATTTTAGGAAAGAGAACACATGGAAGGCTCCAAGAATGTTTTTAAAAACCATGTGTGCCCATGTACTGGTTCAAAAGTCTCTGTAGGCTCTACGGGTATACATACCTCGTGTCAAGACCAATGTACTAAGCAAATCACAAGAACTGTCTCATTTCACATTATGCGCTAAAGGAGTAACTTTACCCAAGAGAGCTTTGTCCTTTGCCCACAGTTCCTATGAGGCAAACTGTAAACCTTTGGAATACGCTGCTTGACAAAACTGTCTTTGGTTATCAGGGCAATTTAAGCCATGCCAAATTGTCTATCCTAATAATGTGATTTACTGTGGGAGGCCTTGGACCACGTGGTATTAGTTTGATATCTGGAGGAGCTGGAGATTGAAGTCAGCCTCATAGGCAGTCAATTGTGTGTATGTTAACTGATATCCAATAAAACTCTGGACACCAAGGCCTAGGTGAGTGGCAACAATGGTTACAATGGCTGGCAATAATAATATAAGTGTGTATATATAAGGATATGATAATTTAAAAACGTATGAAGCAAAACAGAATGAGAGAGGATTAGACAATTCAACAATAATAATTGAAGACTACATCACCCTACTCGCAATAATAAAGAAAACAAATAGAAACTCAGCAAGGATACCAAAAACTTGAACAACATTATCAACCAACTAGACTTAACTAACATTTAACACTGCACTCAACAGCAGTAAAATAAACATTTTTTTCAAGAGCACATGTTATGTTCTCCAGGAAAGATAATATCCCATGTGATAGCCTGAGATAGGGCCTCGTGGGAAGGGAAAGACCCGACCATTCCCCAGCCCGACATCCGTAAAGGGTCTGTGCTGAGGAGGATTAGTAAAAGAGGAAGGCCTCTTTTACTGGGATATGCTGGGATATAAAACAAGTGTCAATAAATTCTAAATATATTTTCCAACCACAATTTAATTATAAATCAATATCAGAATGAAATTTAGAAAATATCCAAATATTTGGAAATAAAATAGCACAGATCTGAATAACCAAGGTTAAAAAGAAAATCATGAGCCAGGCACGGTGTGGCTCACACCTATAATTTTCCAGCACTTTGGGAGGCTGAGATGGGTGGATCACTTGAGGCCAGAAGTTCCAGACCAGACTGGCCTACATGGTGAAACCCCACGTCTACTAAAAATACAAAAAATTAGCCAGGCACGGTGGCGCGCGCCTGTAATCCCAGTAATCCCAGCTATTCAGGAGGCCAAGATGGAAGAATCACTTCAACCCAGGAGGTGGGAGCAGAGACCGCGCCATCGCACTCCAGCAAGGGCGAGAGCAAGACCCTGTCTCAAAAAAAAAAAAAAAAAAGGAGAGAGGAAAAAGAAAATCACATGGGAAACTGGACAATATTTTGAACTGACTGGAAACAAAAACACAACATAAACATTAATTAGCTGTCCCTAAAGGACTTGTGTTAAAAAAAACTTTAAATCAGAAAAGAAAAAAAAAACCTGTATCAGAAAAGAAAACACCCTTAAATGATTACTCATTGTCCAAACTGAAAAACTATAAAACGAGGAGCAATTAAAACACAAACCAATTTGACTAAAAAAATAAAGAGGAAAGAGGAAAGTGGAAATCGGTGAAAAAAAAAAACAGAAACACATTTTTTTAAAAAAGCGCCCAACGAAGAATACGAAAAGTGACTGAAAAGATCAGTAAAATTGATACCCATTAATTAGAGTGATCAAGGAAAAAAGACACAAGTTACCTTGTGTCTAAAGAATGACATAGCTTTCCCACATTTAGAACCTTATTTTATTGCCCCAGGGTGTAAAAGCCTCCGAGGCATCAAATAAAGGAACTGTTAGAAATATTAGGTCCTTTATTTAAGGAAAGTGCACAGCAGCAGTGACAATCAGGAATGTAAGATGTAACATTATCACTGCTGACTCTACAAAACTTAAACAGCTTATGAAGTGACGTCATGAATTTTACGTCACAGATCTCTGTCTCCCTATGAGAAGAGTGGCGATGTGGAAAGACAAAGTTTTTGGTACGGACCGCGGAGACGGACTTGAACTTGATGGAGGGAAGTGGATTTGAGCAGGGGAAATGCAGCCTTCAAGTCTGTCCCCGCATTCAAGGTTTCAACCAATTATCAAGGGGCTCTGGCCTCCTCACACACTGACAGTCCCTACCAGGCTTCTCCGTGACTCGGCCCTATATTAAATCCCATATGAAACCCCAAACACGTCTAGGAAATTGAGAGGACATCTCCCCAACCCAGACATCTCTAAGGCTGAGCCCCACATTAAATCGAGACCCTGAACGAGGCCCCTGCGTTCACAGGTACAAACTTCTCATTCCAGTTCCCAATCACTGAGCCCCACAAGCCAAGTGACTCACAAGGGCCCCAAACCCAGACAGAGTCGGACTCGTCGCTGATTTCCTCAGACTCTTCATCCCTACAGCCAAAGGCCCCGTCATTAACGCCCCGCTTCCTCAGCGACTGCGTTCAAATACAGCCCCAATCAGGATGCTCCACGCACCATCGGTACACAGACCCACAGGCCGCGAGTCCATGCCCAGAACTCGACTCACCCGAGCCCGAACCTCTCCAGACACCACCGGCAGCGACAAAACGCCGCATCCACGCCGCGCTCCTGCGCGGCCTACGAGAAGTTGAGCGGTGAAGATGAAGTGAGGCAAGGACCACGGAGCCTGCCCGGGATCGCAAGTTCAGACTGCGGGCGCCGCTCTATGAGGTCACAGGGCTGCGCCCATCGCAGCGTTTCTGACAGCAGCGGCCATAATGGCTGTGGGGATCACTCTTAGCCACCTCAGTGCCTTTCTCTCTTCGTTGCAAGGGACACTCAAGAGTCGGGTGCCCAGCCAAGGCCAACACGGCACAGTGGCATTCTATTCAGCCTGCTGTGGGGAAAAAAGATGGCGGCGCCCTTTGTGCCCATTATAGCTGAGAGTGGAGCCTTAGCTGGAGCACCACGGGCACGGCCATCTTAGAGGAAGGCAGCAGCCGTAGGGCAGAGAAGATGCTCATATCCAGGACAATTTGGAAAAATAAACAAGGTTTGAAGAAGCCACGGTGCTGGCCAGGAAGCGGTCACAGAGTTGCCAAAACCAGTGGTCACTGAAAGTGTTAGATTTGGGGATAGGGCGGGTGTTGTAGACTGGGTAAGGCTTTTGTAGGTTAGATTAGACTCTGACTGAATGGACGAAGCCGAGAATAGGAGTGATGCTCCATTAAATGCTAATACCCACATGGGGCTTGCTATTAAACCTACTGCCAGTGGGGAAAGGGATGAGGAGGTGAAGGTGCAACTGTGTTAATATCTACATGTTTCCTTCCAGAAGTAAAGGAAGATGACAGTGGGGCACTTAAGAATATGAAATTATTAGAATGCGATCATCCTACTTTGCAATGGTTCCAGATTTTTTGAAAAGTCACACTTAAAAAATATTAGTTCTATTTTTGCAGATGTTGGCGTTGTAACTGGAGAAGATTTAAGTAAATATTGTATTTTTGGAAGGCAACCTAGAGCCAATTTAATTTTTTCGTTTTCTTTGACACAGCAATTCTAAAAGCTATTTAGTCAAAAGCTGTCTTAATATTAACCACAACTTTTGTAATTTACAAAAAAAAGGGAATTACAATGACAGAGGAATACTTTGGTAAATTATGGAACATCTGCTCAACTGTAAGAGTATATATCAATTTAAAAGAATATACTACAATTGTTTTATAAAAAAGAAAACTATATTTGTCAGAGGACAAAAAAATGATCTGCAGGATAGTATATATTTTATGGTCTTGTTATTGGAAGAAATCATAAACATCTTTTGGAAAATTGTGATTGGTTAAACAAGACATTTAGTTCGAATTAATATTGTTTGTGTTCATAGGTAGAGAATGCCATGTTTTTACTTGAAAAATATTCCCAATTTGCCGGGCGCGGTGGCTCAAGCCTGTAATCCCAGCACTTTGGGAGGCTGAGGCGGGCAGATCACGAGGTCAGGAGATCGAGACCATCCTGGCTAACCCCGTCTCTACTAAAAATACAAAAAAATTAGCCGGGCGTGTTGGCGGGCGCCTGTAGTCCCAGCTACTCGGAGAGGCTGAGGCAGGAGAATGGCGTGAACCCGGGAGGCGGAGCTTGCAGTGAGCCGAGATCGCGCCACTGCACTCTAGCCTGGGGGCCAGAGCAAGACTCCGTCTCAAAAAAAAAAAAAAAAAAGAAAAATATTCCCAATTTATACTTAATTTTACTATCTTTGTATCATAATCATGAATATATTATAAAACATGTTGATCTTAGAAAAAAATTAGGTATGATGATGTACAAGTTCATGGCATGATAAATGCAAAATAGGCTGTTTTCTTTCAGAAAATAAATATACTCATGCCTTTGAAAAATTCTGGAGAATATACTAACAATATTTGACTGTTCTGTACAATTATGGTGACTTAAAATTTCTTCATTTTACTTAAGTTTTGTCATTTCTAGAGAATCAGAATTTCATGTTCGTATAATTTCTTGAGTGTTATAACATATTCCATCCAGGATTAAATTTCAGCCCCGTTCATCTGGAATGTTAATCTCTGGTAGGTAAGTTTAGCACCTGGTCCACAGGACTATGAGCAGCCCATGATGGGACCCTCACTGATCATTTCCAGGAGTGGGCTGATAAAACTTTGCCACGGCAGGCTGTGCTGATTCACGGGACAAGGAAGGTGAGTCAAGGGCCTGGTTGGTGGAGCACTTTTGTCTGATTCATTGCTGGAGACAATCTGCCCTGAATCCATCCTGTTACAGTGCGGGAGTGGTGATGGGAGCACCAATCCACAATTTAGGGCAGAGATGTTCAAATTTAAGAAGGCTCTTTTTATAAATGCAGAATCTGAACCCCATCCCCAGAAATTCTAGCTTGGAAAGTCTGGGGAGTGACTCAAGAATTTGCCTTCTTTTACAAGCTTCTCAGAGAATGCTGAGGCAGGAACCCCAAAGAAAACACTTAGAAAGTTCTATAGTGTTCTGGACTTAAAAATATGATGGCTGTCTCCCCACAGTATATTTAGGCTTTGGTTCAAATTATATCTGCACAGAAAGGCCTTCCTTGAAAACTCTTCCTAAAATAACTCTGGTTACAATCTATGAACTTACTAGGCTTTATATTTCTTCCTAGCACTTATCTGAATTCGATTTTGTATTTATCTTACTCAGTCTCCTTTACCAGACTGTATGTCATATCAAAGCCAGCACTTTGCCTGTTTTGTTCATTGATGTGTCTCCATTGTCTACAACATGCCTGCCATGGTGTAGAAGCTCAAAAAATATTTTCAAAGAAGTAAATTACTCAATATGGAGTCAGGGATTGAATTCTGCCACAATACTGTATGGCAAATGTCTATTACTTTTATAAAGAGAACTTGCCATTTATAAAGTGGATTAATCTCATTAGATCAAGGGAAATAACTCTGGATAGAGAAAACAGGAACCCTGTTTCTAGGGAAACTAATAATTTTTTGCCACCAAGCCTGCTCAAAGAGAAATGATTAAGTAAGTTCACATAAAAAGGAAATAACTAAAGGAAATATAACATCAGGAATGAAGAAAAAGGAACAGAAAGGGTAAATATGTTATAAAATATAATATTCTTTTGAGTTTTAAAAATTGGGTTTGCTGGTTGGAAGCAAAAGTTACCATTTTACTTGATATGGTTCTCAGTGGATGTAGAGATGCTGAATGTCATTTTCTGTTAGGGATGTGTAAGTTGAGGCCATGATCATATACTACCACACACCTAATAGGAAAGCTAAAGCACACTGGCAATTCCAAGAGCTAGAAAGGGCATGGAACAAATGGAATGCTCACACATTGGTGGTGGGAATGTAAACTAGTACAGCCACTCTGGGAAAGAGTTTGGCCGTTTCTTATAAACACATTTACCATATTCACCAGCAGTCATGACCCCAGTGTCTATCCCAAATATATAAAAACTTATGTTCGCACAATATCGGGTACACAAATAGTCACAACATCTTTATTTATAACAGCAAAACACTGGAAACAACCCAAATGTCCATCAACCGTGAATGTATACACAAACCCTGGTGTATCCATTTAAAAGAATACTAACTCAGTAACAAAAATTAAAACTATTTAGACACCCAACAACTTGGATAGATCTTAAGGGTAATTTGCTGAGTGAACAAAGCCCTATCTCAAAGGTTGCGTACCTTACGATTCCATTTTAATAGCATTCTTGAAATGACAAAATTAGAGTGATGGGATCAGTGGCTACCATGGGTCATATTGGGAGGACAGTGTGAGTATAAAGAGGTAGCAAGAGGAAGCTGGGTGTGGTGACTCATGCCTATAATCCCAGCACTTTGGGAGGCTGAGGCGGGTGGACTGCCTGGGGTCAAGAGTTCAAGGCCAGCCTGGCCAGCATAGTGAAACCCTGTCTCTACTAAAAATACAAAAATTAGTCGAGCGTGGTGGTGGGTGCCTGTGATCCCAGCTACTTAGGAGGCTGAGGCAGGAAAATCGCTTGAACCTGGGAGGCAGGGTTGCAGTGAGCCAAGATCATGCTATTGCACTCCAGCCTGGGCAACAAGAGCAGAACTCCGTGGTTTTTATTATTATGGTTATGTAAGATAACATTGATGATGCTAAGCAAAGGATACTCAGGAAACTTTTGTATATTTTGTATTCTCTTCTGTATCTAGAATTATTTCAAAACAAATTTTAGAAAAATAATATTTAAGGCATTTTTGTAAACTACATAATGGTACTTACTAACTTGGATAAACATCCAAATATACTGAATCACATTTATCAGTAAATTGAAAAAATTAATTTGGGGGCTATAATATGTAAGAACTAATAAATAATACCAGGTTGGCACAGAAAACACCTGTGTTATATATAGCACTAAAATTTAATCAGTGATAAGAATAGCCCGCTTTACAATTATGGAATCATTGATAATATGATGCAAGGTATGCTGTCCTAGAATAGATATCAAGTGTATCATGAGTTTAGATTTGTGACAGTCCTCAAATATGTATTTTTTTTTTTTTTTGAGGCGGAGTTTCGCTCTTGTTGCCCAGGCTGGAATGCAATGGCGCAATCTTGGCTCACTGCAACCTCTGCCTCCCAGGTTCAAGAGATTCTCCAGCATAGCCTCCAGAGTAGCTGGGACTACAGGCATGAGCCACCACGCCTGGCTAATTTTGTATTTTTAGTAGAGAGGGGGTTTCACCATGTTGGTCAGGCTGGTCTCGAACTCCCGACCTCAAGTGATCCACCCACCTTGGCCTCCCAAAGTGCTGGGATTACAGGTGCAAGCCACCGTGCCCGGTATTATGTATCATTTTCATGAGACTTTTTTACTTCATGAATTTCCTGATCCTTTTTAAAGTTACTCTTCATATACGTTTTATTTCTGTATGAAGTAATGATGATGAGGCAGCATGTATCACTGAAATCCTACTGTATTCACTGCCATCTGAAACTTTTTCTCCAATATGAAATATATCTGCCAACTGTTAAGGTTTTATTTCTGGGCAAAGGCTTTCCCGTGATAATGCTGCTAGTATGTGTAAGTTCATTGATGATCTATTATGATCACTGAAGAGATAGGGTCTTTCTTCCCATAGAAGGCTTTCCTAGCCTCCCCCTTTGTAAGATTTATTTCAGTAAATACTTTTCAAGACATAGTTACTTAGAAAATTTTCAAGACTTTTCTGCATTAGATATATCAAGTTTATTTCCTACATATTTATTGTGACATACAATATGAGGTAATTAATCACTGAAGGCACTAGTGCATTCTCTGCATTCATTAAAATTCACTCCTGCAAATTGCATTATCTTCCAACGGTGAAAATCTAGCAACAGGCTGCTCTACACTGCCTATATGCATGTATGGTAGGAGCACACTGCTGTTTAATCAGTTCATATTACTAACATGGTTTTCTCTCTGCATGAATTTGTTTGTATGTAATCAGTTCAGATTCTCTGCAAAAGGACTATGTACCTTACACATTTGTCATGTGGACGTTGTCATAGTTTTAATGAAGGTTGACAAATGAAAAGTTACCCCCAGTCCACAGAATCTCTCTCAGATGAGTTATTTTCTATACATTGGTATATCAAAGAATTCAGAACCTGAATTCATATTGAAGCCTTTCTGACATTGATAGCATTCATCCTAGTGAATAACATTGGATTTTGAAATATGATTTTTCATACTCAGTACACATGTAGAAAATCTATACTGTGAAATCTCTGATGTTGTACAAGACAGATTTTCTTCCCAAAGGCATGACCACGTCCAATGCATTGTTAGAGTTTGTTTCCATTATGAGTTCGCTGATGTACAATGAGATTTCTCTTTGAGGAGAAGGCTTTTCTACATTCACTGCATACAAAGGGTTTCTCTCCTGTATGAGTTCGTTGATGAACAATTAGACGACTCTTCATAGTGAAGCCTTTACCACATTCATTGCATCCATAAGGTTTTTCTCCAGTATGAACCTGCTTATGTAAAGCAAGCTCAGTTTCCTTGGCAAAGCCTCTTCCACATTCACTACATATACAAGATTTCTCTTCTGTATGAATTTGCTGATGTACAATGAGATAGCGTTTCATAGTGAAGCCTTTTCCACATTCACTGCACATAAAGGGTTTCTCTCCAGTATGAGTTCGCTGGTGTACAACAAGATTGCTCTTAAAGGCAAAACCTTTTCCACATTCATTGCATATGTACGGTTTCTCTCCAGTATGAGTTCGCTGATGTAACATCAGTCCACTATTCACAATGAAACCTTTCCCACATTCACTGCACCTGTAAGGTTTCTCTCCAGTATGAGTTCGCTGATGTACAATCAGTCGACTCTTCAAGGGGAAGCCTTTCCCACATTCACTGCATATGTAGGGCTTCTCTCCAGTATGAGTTCGCTGATGTATGATGAGCATGCTTTTCACAGTAAAACCTTTTCCACATTCACTACATAGATATGACTTCTCTACTGTATGATTTCTCTGATGTACAATGAGATTACTCTTCCTGGGAAAGCCTTTTCCACATTCGTTGCATACGTAGGGTTTCTCTCCTGTATGAGTTCGTTGATGTTCGATCATACGGCTCTTCATGGTGAAGCCTTTCCCACATTCATTGCATATATATGGTTTCTCTCCTGTATGATTTCGTTGATGTATGATGACATAGTGCTTTGTGGTGAAGCCTTTCCCACATTCACTACAGATATAAGGCTTCTCTCCTGTATGAGTTCGCTGATGTATGATAAGCATGCTCTTCCCAGTGAAGCCTTTTCCACATTCACTACATACATAAGATTTCTCTCCAGTATGATTTCGCTGATGTACAATGAGATTACGCTTGCCTGGGAAGCCTTTTCCACATTCATTGCATATGTAGGGTTTCTCTCCAGTATGAGTTCGCTGATGTTCAATCAGACGGCTCTTCATGGTGAAGACTTTTCCACATTCAGTGCATATAAAAGATTTCTCTCTTTTATGAATTCTTTGATGTTCATTTAGCCTGGACTTTCTGGAGAACACTTTTGCACACAAAGTACATCCATAAGGTTTTTCTCCTGTATGAACTCTCTCATGATCAGTGAGCTGAGACTTCTTGACAAATGCTTTCCCACATTCACTGCATATGTGGTTTTTTTCTATTTCATGAGTTCTCTGATGCTTACTGACTTGGGATTTAGTGCTATTGGATTTTGTACTTACAGAGAATTTAGCTGCAGAATAAAGTTCTTCATAGTTACCATGAAGAAATGATTTCCCATCTCCATTAAATTTAGTAGAGTTCTTAATTTCACAGCTTTTGTTCTGGCTGACTAAACTTAAATTTGATTTCAAAGTTTTTATATATAACTCAAATGTATCATGATTTTCCCTGAAAAGACAAAGGCTTTTGGTTTGAGAGGCAGTATTTCCAAATGCATTATGTTCATGGTATTGTTCCACACTCTTCAGCATCCTTTGATTTTTTAAGTGATCCTGCAGATGATCATCAACTTTGTTGTTTTCTAGGAAAGAAGAGAACAGTGAATCCTTTTATAATCTTGTTGGGGATAAAACTGTTTTCTTAGAAAAAAAAATGCTTGGTGTTTTATTTTGTTTATTATTATTATTTTTTGAGACAGAGTCTCACTCTGTTACCCAGGCTGGAGTGCAGTGGTATGATCTCAGCTCACTGCAACCTCCGCCTCCTGGGTTCAAGCAATTCTCCTGCCTCAGCCTCCCAAGTAGCTGCGATTACAGGCATGTGCCATCATGCCCAGCTAATTTTTGTATTTTTAGTAGAGACAGGGTTTCAATATGTTGGCCAGGCTGGTCTTGAACTCCTGACCTCCGGTGATCCCCCTACCTCGGCCTCTCAAAGTGCTGGGATTACAGGCGTGAGCTACCACACCTGGCCAGGTGTTTTTAAATATAGCTATTTAATGACAATACTACGATAATAGTATAAAAGCAACTTCATGTATACACTTTGGTAAAAACATAATAATATAAACAAACCAAAAAGTAAAAGCAGTCTGTGTGCAAATAAGGTGAGGCAGTTGACAATCTGTATCGATTTGACAGCTTTCTAAATAGGACCTTGCAAAACATGTGGACATAGTAAAATACAAGCAAGTCATTATTACAAGCAAACAACAGGGCTTGGAGGAACACCATTCCACAAAATGTTGGGAGACACCAGACCACAAAGGTGGAAAAGGCAACTGATTCACAATTCTCAGGGTTGTATTTATTCACTCCACTAGTATTTGTTGAATGACTCCTATGGACAAGGCACTCTGCTGGCATTTGGGATATACAAAATATGCCTTCTTTTCACTGATGCTGAATTACAGTTAGGAAAAAACAATAAGAAGGAACAAAAAAAGAAGGGAGTTGGTGATGTTAAGTGTGGTTTGATGGAGCAGTGTAGATGATGAGATTTGAAGGAAAGCAGGATATATTTGTATAAAGAAAAGACAAGGTTAAATGATGAATTCAATGGGAAGAGTGAGGAAAGTGAGGACTCAAAGATTACTAACTATATGGCTTGAGCCACTGGGTAGATGAAGGCATCTGATAATGAGATGGCAAATATTACTGCAGTCCAGAATATGTAAAGTATACTCTGTGAAACATACACTTTGAAATGGTTATCAAATATGTAACACAGACATCAAGAATCTGGTTGGAGGTATAAATGGAGAAGGCAGCATGGAAATAATCAGTACATACATATTATTTGAGAAAAAAGGACTGAATGACTTTTTTTTTTTTTTGAGACAGGGTCTCACTGTCACCTAGGCTGGCATGCAGTGGCACAATCTTGCATCACTGCAACCTCCACCTCCCAGGCTCAAGCAATTCTCCCACCTCAGCCTCCTGAGTAGCCGGGACTACAGGCACATGCAACCACGCCTGATTGATTTTTGTATTGTTTGTAGAGATGGAGTCTTGCTATACTGCCCAAGCTGGTCTTGAACTCTTGGACTCAAGTGATCTGCCCACCTCTGCTTCCCAAAGTGCTGGGACTATAGGTATGAGCCAAGGCACTGAGCCAGGATACCATGTTGAGAAGACATGTAGAATGAAAGATCAAAGTACAGAACCAAGGTTTTAGACATTCCAACATTTCATTTTGGGATTATTTAAGCCCTGTTAGAGGAACCAAACTGTGAATACAAAGATCAGGGAAATATGCTTACTGAGATATATAGAACAAATACATTCACATACGTGTTACCTGGCAAGTAAGAATTGGAAATCTCCATCTGTTGAAATAAACTGAACTGAGATAGACTCTTGTGCTGTCATTGTTACTAAATTTGCCCCTCTTCAATCTGTAGACTACTATCTAACTTTCCAAAAACATCCATCATGTTTAATCAACAACTCCTATAGTCAACGCTCCACCCTTTGGTTTAGCTGTGTTGCGTTATCATATGTTCCATTAATTATGAAACAGTAAAACAATGATAAGGAATTTTGCAACTGGCCAGTGTACCATGTAGTTGCCTTCAGAAGAAAATGTGCTGCTGCATGGGATATGAAAACTGTCACTTTCTTCAATCACATTCTGCTTGCAGTAGAAAAAGGCCAGGCATGGTGGCTCACGCCTATAATCCCAGCACTTTAGGAGATCAAGGTGGGCAGATCACTTGAGCTCTGGAGTTCCAGACCAGCCTGGGCAACATGGTGAAACATCATCTTTACAAAAAAATACAAAAATTAGCCAGGCATGGTGACGTGCACCTGTAGTTCCAGCTACTTGGGATGTTGAGGTGGGAGGACTGCTTGAGCCCAGGAGGTCGAGGCTGCAGTGAGCCAAAATCATGCCACTGCACTCCAGCTTGAGCAACAAAGTGAGACCCTGCCTAAAAAAAAAAAAGTCATATCCAATTTTTCCCATTTCAGTGTCCCTGATACACTGTTTCCTCATCTGCCACCAATAGCATCTACTTCAGTAATGCTACATTTATGTCTCAGTATCAGTTAAGTTGTACTAAAGGATAAACTTCTTCTAGACAAAGGTTGTGGATCTTCACCTTCAGTTTTTCTTAAGATATTTAGCTGTTTCTTATTATTTCTACACTGCTGTCATCCACGTGAAAGGTCAGACTACCAAGATATTTTGTGAAAAGACAAAAATATAAAATTAACCAACCCTCAACCATGCTACCTCAATTACTCATATATACAATCAAAAGTCATCTTGATAAAAAAAAGTTTACATTACCATGAATATTACCATGTTTCTTTTTTTTTTTTTTTTTTTTTTGAGACGGAGTCTCGCTCTGTCGCCCAGGCTGGAGTGCAGTGGCGCAATCTCGGCTCACTGCAAGCTCCGCCTCCCGGGTTCACGCCATTCTCCTGCCTCAGCCTCTCCGAGTAGCTGGGACTACAGGCGCCCGCCACCACGCCCGGCTAATTTTTTTGTATTTTTAGTAGAGACGGGGTTTCACCGTGGTCTCGATCTCCTGACCTCGTGATCCGCCCGCCTCAGCCTCCCAAAGTGCTGGGATTACAAGCGTGAGCCACCGCGCCCGGCTGAATATTACCATGTTTCTGCTCCACAATTTCTCCAACAAGCAGCTTCTATCACTGACCTGTATTTGGCCAACTTGAGGCCAGTCTTTTGATAGTCAGGCCCATGGCCTTGCACAATTTCTATTTCATACCTTCATTCTTTTTTTTGAGATGGAGTTGCACTCTTGTTGCCCAGGCTGGAGTGCAGTGGCACAATCTTGGCTCACCACAACCTCTGCCTCCCGGGTTCAAGTGATTCTCATGCCTCAGCCTTCCTGAGTAGCTGGGATTACAGGCATGTGCCACCATGCCTGGCTAATTTTGTATTTTTAGTACAGACAGGGTTTCTCCATGTTGGTGAGGCTGGTCTCAAGTGCCCAACCTCAGGTGATCCCCCCACCTAGGCCTCCCAAAGTGCTGGGATTACAGGCGTGAGTCACCACACCTGGCCCATGCCTTCATTCTTAATTCATGTCACCATCTTCCTAATTCAAAATCTAGATATGCCTTGTGCACATCATACTCTTGCTGCAATTCTGACTATCCTGCCATATGCTCTATTTTCTCTGTATTCCTTAATTAACCCCTTTATTGTTAATTTTTATGGTAATCTTCTGTGTAGTGAAGATCTAGCTCTAACCTCATCCAAAGAGAGATCTAGCATTTGTTCTTAGCTATTAGGAAATGATCTCTAGACCCCTGGAATGTCCTGGCCCATAGGAGTGTCTTTGTTTGCCTGGTGGCTTTAGCCGCTGGACAGTTTAACAATATGATTCATGATAGGGGCTTTGGCCCATGCCCTATCAGTTCCAGCCTTTGGAAAAACTGGACACTCTAGGTATTAGCCTTACTTCTGGGAGAGGCTGAAGACTAAAAGTCAGCCATGTGGGCTGTATGTGACTGAAACCTAATCAAAACTCTGGCCACCAGAGGCTCAAGTGAACTTCCCTAGTTGTTAATACTCTGTATTGTCACACACTGTGGCTGGGAAGAGATGTAATGTCCACAGTGAGAGGAGGACCGGAAGTACTGTACTTGGACCCCCTCCTGGACTAAAATGACCTGGCAATTCTACTCCTAGGTGAAGGCTCAAGAAAAATGAAAACATATATTCCTGAAAAAGTTGTACATGAACGTTCATAGCAGCATGATTCATAAAAGCCAAAAAGTAGAAACAACCCAAATGTTAATTCAATAGATGAATTGATAAATTGTGTTATATCCATACAATGGAATATTATTCAACAATAAAAAGAAATGAAGCACTGATACATGCTAAAGAATGGAAGAATTTCAAAAACATTATGCTAAATGAAAGAAGCCAGACACAAAAGACCATATATTTCATGATTCTATTTATATAAAATGTCCAGAACAGGCAAATCTATAGAGATAAAAAGTAGAGGCCAGGCACGGTGGCTCACACCTGTAATACCAGCACTTTGGGAGGCCGAGGCAGGTGGATCACGAGGTCAGGAGTACGAGACCAAACTGGCCAACATGGTGAAACCCCATCTCTACAAAAACACAAAAATTAGCTGGGCATGATGGTACGCGCCTGTAATCCCAGCTACTTGGGAGCCTGAGGCAGGAGAATCGCTTGAACCCAGGAGGTGGAGGTTGCAGTGAGCTGAGATCACACCATTGCGCTCCAGCCTGGGTGACAGAGCGAGACTCCATCTCAAAAAAAAAAAAAAAAAAAAAAGAAAAGAAAAGAAAAAGAAAGTAGATTAGTGATTGCCTAGGGCTGGGGGCTTGGAAACAATTTTGTTTTTAAGTGATGCTTTGAAAATCTTCCAAAATTGACTATGGTGATGGTTACATAACTGTTCATACACTACAAGGCACTGAAAAATAAACTTTAAATTGGAAAATTGTATGGTATGTAAATTATCTAAGCTGTTGAAAAAACAAATCTATAATGGGAAAAACACATTAGGGAAATGAATACAATGCTACTATCTAAGATGAACTAAAGGAAAAGCAGAAATCAAATGTACAAAGGAAGTACTCTGAGACAGACATAAGTTATGACCTGGTTTGGACTAGAACTGATGTCGGACGTAAAACAGTCCTTTCTAGGTAAACAGTAAACAAAAATAGTAGAGACTTTTAAGAAGAGAACTCCATAGGTAGAGGACATTCAATACAACACCAGCACAGACAGGACACATGTATGGTACTAAAAGAGAATGCAACCTTAAAATAAGATGGGAAGGGTTTTTTGTGGAGGGAAAATGATTCCCATTCCTAACGTAGGCTCTGCTTCTGTGTCCTCAGACACCCACACAGCCTTGTTTCACTGACTATAATATGACTTGCTGCTTCTCACGTACCTGGACAGATTTGACTGTGCCTTTCATCTTCCACTGTCCATGGTTCTTCTCCTCGTTCTAACTTGGAGAGTGCATCTGGTTTGCTGACTTGATAACCTGTTTATGGGAAATGATAGAAGACAGACACACTGGATTGGGCTGGGGTATGAAATGTGAGAGAATGTTACATTTAAGTAACTAGACAGTTTTCACATCTGAAAGTAGAGGTTTTTCTCTCAGGAAAGGGCACATTACAGTCGGACCTTAATATCTGAAAATTTCACATCCAGGGATCCAACCAACCATGGATTGAAAATATTTTTAGAAAAACAATAAAAAAATACAATTAAAAATACAATAAAAAAATACAAAGTGCAGTGGCTCTTGCCTATAATCCGAGCACTATGGGAGGCTGACATGAAACCAACATTTGAAGCCAGGAGTGGGAGACCAGCCTGGGCAACATAGACTCCATCTCTACAAAAAAAAAAAAAAAAAATTAGCCAAGCATGGTGGTTTGCACCTGTAGGCATAGTTCCTCAGGAGGCTGAGGCAGGAGGAACACTTGAACCCAGTTCAAGGCTGCAGCGAGCCATGAAGGCACCACTACATTCCAGCCTGGGCGAAAGACCAAGACACTGTCTCTAAAGAAAAAAAAAACAATAAAAAACAAATTAAAACATATAGTATAACAACTATGTACATAGCATTTACATTGTATTAAGTATCAGGCATAATTTGGAGATGATTTGAAGTATTCAGGAGGAAATGTGTGTAGGTTATATGCAAATACAATGCCATTTTATATGAGACTTGAGCGTCTGTGGATTTCATATGCATGGAAAGTTGTGAAACCAATCCCTCTTGGACACTGAGGGGTGACTATATCCTTTTATCAGAAGCCAGAGGATGTGCCAAAAATCTATATTCAGAGCACTGCAGTAACTTCCAAGGGTAACCAAATGAGAAAGCAAAGGCCACAGACTGGGCACCCTCCAGGTGACACAGAGCAGCTGTCCTCACCCATTGATACCAGGTTGCTGTAGATCTCCAACATCACATCCCGGTACAAATCCTTCTGAAAAGCGTCCAGGAGCTGCCACTCCTCCCAGGTGAACTCCACAGTAACATCCTCCAGTGTCAGCAACTCCTGTAAGAAAACAGAGCCTTGCTTAATAGGAAGTGTTTCTCTTTTACTGACATGAAAAGAATGTGAAGGGAAGTTGTCCCGCTCACATTAACCATATAGACTGCATCCATCTATAAGTCTATTGTATTTTTTAATATTGCCAGAGAATCCCCAAGTATTCTATAATTGTACAGTGCCCCATTTGCTCAACAAAAATTAAGGTTTTATATCAAATCCTCTCAGTAAAAACAGGTTTTATGTACAAATTTTAATTTTTGTATCTATTGACCAGTCAAGAAAGTATATGCTACTGACATCTAGATATCTGATATAAATTGTTTCATTCACTGTAAGCCTTCCCAGCTAATACTAGCATAAGACATGGAGAGACTTCAGATGCTAGAACCACAGGACACTACATTCATGTTTAATTATTAAATGGATTAAAAAATAGAAATGTAAAGAAAACATGAGAAACTATTAAAGAGTAACCAAATTGAGAAAACTTATTCTTGGAAACATATATTAAATATATATGTATAAACACATACATATATATATATACACATATATATATATATACGTATATGTATATATACGTATACAGTCACAGGTATGTGTGTCTATTAACAGAAAGGTTATATTAAATACACTGAAGAGATAATTAGTGAGTTGGAATTCACAGTAAAAAAAATAACAGGGCCAGGTGTGGTGGCTCACACCTGTAATCCCAGCACTTTCGGAGGCTGAGGCAGGTGGATAGCTTGAGCTCAGGAGTTCAAGACCAGCCTGGGAAACATGGTGAAATCCTATCTCTACCAAAAAGACAAAAATTAGCCAGGTGCGGTGGCACATGCCTGTGATCCCAGCTACTTGGGAGGGTGAGGTGGGAGGATCGCTGGAGCCCAGGGAAGTTGAGGCTGCAGTGAGCTGTGATCATGCCACTGTACTCCAGCCTGGGTGACAGAGTGAGATCCTATCTCAAAAAATTAAAATAACTGAAAAATGAAGCAAAGACACAAAGTGACAGAAAGTATGAAGGAGAGTTTACTAAATATGGAAGACAGAGTGAGGCCTAACATATGCCTATACATAGTTTTTGAAATATTATATTCAAATAAGAGAAGCAATTTCCAAATATCTGAATGAGAAATTTTCAGAACTGATTAAATATCCTATAACTCAAATTTAATAAATCAACAAAGCCAAGCAGAAAATCTGCACCTAGACACATCAGACTGAAATTATTGAACATCAGATGCACATATAACATTATACAAACAACTGTTAATAGAAGGAAAAGATGCATTACCATCAAAAGAAAAATAAAATGTCCTAACAACTGACTTCCACAGAAGCAAAAGAAGAAAAGTGCAGAATAATGTCTTCAGTGTCTTGATTCTGTGGCAATTGGCAAATTGTATGGTATGGCCTAGCCCTGAATGCCACTGGAAAATAAATTGAGACCCTCTTGTCAACTAAACTGCCACTCTCCTGTCTCAACATGACTTATAATCACATGGTAGTAGGATCTTGAGACAGGAAAGAGCTAGGTGCAAATTGATGGGATAATCTATCCCCATATAATCACAGAGATTAATACACAGAGAAAAGAACAGACTTGGTGGAGTCTGCAAATTCTTAATGCTGCTGATCTTATCACATTCGGAATTATTTCACACGAGAAATAAATCTGTTTGAAAACAAAAACTTAGGTTTCTACCTAATTTCATACTCAAAAATAAGTTTTTCCTGTTTAAAGTCCTAACCAGAAAGCAAAAGAACCTGTGGAAGCAGAAGGAAATATGAAATATATTCATGTTCAAAGCCATAAAGGAAAAAAACAGGGACAAATTTTATGAGAAAAAAATTTAATTTCTACATTGAAAAACAGATCATAAAGCTGAAAGAAAAATGACACGCTAAAAAAACTTTGCAATAAACAAACGATCAATATATAGTAGATATAAGCAACTCATTAGCCAGTAAGAAAAAAGTTTTTTTAATGTAAAAATCATAAAGTCAGGCATTTCACAAGAGAAAAAAATCCAGTTGGCCAAGAAATACACAGGAAGGCTTTCAACCTCACCTGTGATGAGGAAAATGCAAAATAAGACAAAAGAATATTGGACCATTGAAAATTGTATAATTTGATAATGTCATATTTTTAAGTATTGGCAAAGATTTAAAGCACAAAGGACTCCATGTATCAGTTTCTATGTGGCAGGCACTCATTTAAATACTTTACATAGTTTAACAATGTTTTCATGTATAACTTTAGACAAATGGAATTTTATACAGTCAATATTCTTCAATTAATTGCAGTGATTATTCCTTTATATTCTAAAACTATACCATCTAAGGCAGGGGTGTCCAATCTTTTGGCTTCCCTGGGCCACACTGGAAGAAGAAATGCATTGGGCCACGCATAAAATACACTAACACTAACGATAGCTGGAAAAAAAATGCAAAAAATTCTCATTATGTTTTAAGAAAATTTACAAATTTGTGTTGGGCCACATTCAAAGCTATCCTGAGCTGCATGCAGCGCACAGGCCACAGGTTGTACAAGCTTGAACTAAGGTGACCAACAGGTGGAATGTGATTTCACTGAAGCAAAAGAAGTCATAATAAATGTGTTTATATATGCAGACACATACATAAAACACATAGATTTATAAATACACATACATACAGAGATGAACACAGTTCAGTGACAGCAAGTACGTGCTAGCAAACATTTGTTGAAGCAGTATAAGAGAATTAGGAAGAAAGTTATGAAGAGGGAATCTACTTTTACTTTTTTTTGAGATGGAGTTTTGCTCTTGTTGCCCAGGTTGGAGTGCAATGGCATGATCTCGGCTCACCACAACCTCCAGCTCCCGGGTTCAAGCAATTCTCCTGTCTCAGTCTCCCGAGTAGCTGGGATTACAGGCATGCACCACCACACCCAGCTAATTTTGTGTTTTTGGTAGAGATAGGTTTTCTCCATGTTGGTCAGGCTGGTCTTGAACTCCTGATCTCAGGTGATCCGCCTGCCTCAGCCTCCCAAAGTGCTGGGATTACAGGCGTGAGCCGCCGCACCTGGCCCGGAAATTTACTTTTTTAACCAGTATGTACTTCATAATCAGAATTTATTTCCCTGTGGGGCCAGGTGCAGTAGCTCACGCCTGTAATCCCAGCACTTTGGGAGACCGAAGCGGGTGGATCACCTGAGGTCAGGAGTTCGAGACCAGACTGGCCAACATGGCAAAACCCCATCTTTACTAAAAATACAAAAACTAGCCAGGCATGCAGGCGCATACCTATAATCCCAGCTACTCGGGAAGCTGAGGCAGGAGAATCCCTTGAACTGGGGATGCGGAGGTTGCAGTGAGCCAAGATCACGCCACTGCACTCCAGCCTGGGCAACAGAGTGAGATTCCATCTCAAAAATCAAAAACCAAAAAAAAAAAAAAAAAAAGAATTTTTTCCCTTTGGAATCCATGGGTAATTTATGTAATTACAAAAAATAAAAGTAATAAAAGTATACAAGAATTCGATGTGAAAATGCAGAAGGATACTGTATATTCTGAGATGAGGTGAAGTTATCAGACATGGCACCCAACAGCTCAAAACCTTATCAGACAACTCCCTAATGCCAAATCTGCAGTTAATGCCAGTTCAGCCACCTGTTGAGGAAAATGGAAGCTATGCACGTCTTCCATTTTCTTAGGTCACTTAGATTTTATTCCTAAATAAGCTCACACAGACATGCAAGACTTGAGTGTGTGGCCTTGCTTTCGTCCCCTGAAAAAATTGTGTTCACTGACTTTGCCTGGTCTATTTCCATAGGAGTCTCTGAGGAACCCTGTAATAAACAGCAGTAAGAAATCTTCTGCCTTTATTAGAAAACTAGTTCAAAACACTGTTCACCATATCACCTCTGGGAAGAATAGCAAATTTTTCTTGAGATCTAAGTGCCATGAAATAATGATCTCCTGAGGAACCTGTCTGCTTTCTCCCCACAGTCACTGTAAAACTTAGCATGACTTTCTTGTACTGGCTGTCAGAGACATCAGATGCAAATTGAGAGCTAATGTAATGGAAAGGATCTTCTAGTCAGGCATTATTTTCCAACATCAGTCATTTTGTAGGAATCACATAAACACTATATGCCTGATTTTACTTTGCCATGATGTTGGAGTTAGATTTAAAGTTTATTTCTCTCTAGATTCTGAAATGATTTCTTACAGGTCTCTACAAATCCACTATGGAATAAAGGAGAGAATAAAATACAGAAAAAGTCACCTGGGCATTGATCATTTTCTTCTGCTGTGGGAAATGGCCAGCACCTGGGATACTCTGTCACTCTGTCTTTGTCTGCTCTGGATCTGCCTTAAATTTCTAGTTAGAAACCCATCACCAGTGAAGGGTGTCCACAGAAATCGTATCTAGGTCCTGGAATCTTCCTCTTTCTTCATTCACTTCTTGTCTCTTCCCAGGGTAGCCAGGACCTGTGGACTGAGGAGCAAAACAACTTTCGGGGGTACATTCACCTTAACGTGTGGCCCTGAATATTTGTCTCTTTATTTGGTTCTCTCAAACCAATGAAACACAAGATCCTCGATGTAGGCCAAATACCTTTCTTCAGTGAAGTGTGGAAGTAACATGAAGATGAAAGGGGAGGTCACAAAGGGGAATCCACACAGCATCATTCCTAAGCAGTAGGTAATTCTCGTATCAGTTTTTTTAAATGAGTCCATATGGATGGTGAGAAACTACATTTTTTCCTTTATACAATGTTACCCTCACACCTCTTTAAAAGTCTTTATACATATTTAAAAGTGTTTATATACAGCCAGGCATGATGGCTCACACCTGTAATCCTAGCACTTTGGGAGGCCGAGGTGGGCGGATCACCTGAGGTCAGGAGTTCGAGACCAGCCTTGTCAACGTGGTGAAACACTGTCTCTACTAAAAATACAAAAACTTAGCCAGGCATGGTGGTGGGCACCTGTAATCCCAGCTACTCGGAGACTGAGGCAGGAGAATGGCTTGAACGCAGGAGGCGAAGGCTGCAGTGAGCCCAGCCATTGCACTCAAGCCTGGGCTACAAGAGCAAGACTCCATCTCAAAAAAAAAAAAAAAAAAAAAAAAAGTTTATATACACACTTCAATATGAAGAACAAGAAACATAGAAAAAAAGAGGGAGACAGAGAAAAGGAATACGAGTTATAAATACAAATTTAGAAAACAATTCAAAAATATAAATACTGGGAAAATAGCCGCCTTTATATACTAACATACAAAACCTGAAACACCCATAAAAATATGCAGTGCATTTGCAAGAGGAAGGATAAAAATAGGCTCTTGTTAATTTGTGCGCAGTAATTAAAAAAAACCATAATCTTAAATAGAAAGCTTATTCCTCTGCCCCCCTTCACCCCCAAAAAACTTTCATTTTCTGCAGGTTCAAGAGCATGGGTTGTTGTGGAAAGCCAGAGGATTAGAAAACTCATCGTGGAGGAGGTACTTGGACCTGAAACTTTTAGGAAATGTTAACGTTCATCAAGTCTGTTCCAGCAGCCAAAGTCTGAGCTCAACACACACACACACACACACACACACACACACACACACACACACACAACCAGCCAGGGCTCCTGTGAAAAGACTTCAGCTTTCGCTTGTCTCTACACAAAAGACTACCACCCCGCCAGATAAAATACGAAAACCTGGAGTAGATACACACGTACACTGGCTTCCCTTAATGATTCATCGATCACTGAGCCTCAGATTAATCCAGAATGTGAAACAGAACTCACATTCGTTGACAAAAGCCACCCCATCGATTCTCAATCACTGAGCCCCACTGGGGAGTGACCCGCGAGCACCACAATCCCTGACCTCAGTACTCTTCGTCGTTGATCTATTCCGGCCTTTAATCACTGACCACCAGAGCCTCCATGAGGGACCCCCAAAGATATCCTATCACAGACACCCACCAGGGACTCCTATCAGCTCCCCTCCAAAAGGAAACACCCGCCCCCGCCTCCCCCAACCGCCGCGCTACCTCCACCATATAGCGCCACCAACAACGCAGACGCTCTCAGAATGCTCCCTCCCGCCACGTTTCCACGCCCTGACCCACACACTGACCTGACTCTCCTTGGAATGGCCGCGACCTCTTAAAAGCTGAACTTACTTCCCTAAACTTCTTCCACTTCTGGGCCCCTCGCCCAACTCCCTCCCCCTCTAAACCTCCAGAGAGGGTCAGCCGCGTTTCCATGGAGAGCGGAATGCGGCCTTCCGGCTTTTCCTCAGGAGGAGACGCGTCCGCGCCGGCGTCACCTCGCCGCTCCGGGGGCGGCCATCTTTGAGTACGTGACTTACAGAAGTCACAGCGGCCGCGAGACGCGGTGGACAGGGGCCTCTTAAACTGTCGGATTTCCAGACACCTCAGCCCTGGCAGAAAATGGAGAGCTTATCAGAGGCTTGAGTTCCCACAGGCAGACACAGCGTGGGGGTAAAGTCCTCTGAACAGACAGGGAACAGAAATAAGTTAGTCTTCTCCTTGCAGGGGATAGTGAACGGCGCAAACTTCTCAAAGGCCAGAACCCATTATTACCACAAAGGCGCGGCATCCCTTCTTAGCGGTCATGATGGCTGTGACGTCTCAGCTCAGTGGAAAATTAAAGTCACCTCTGGGCACCTCAATCACTATTGTAAATGCGAAGCGTTTTAGAAGCCGTATAAAAACTGAAGCAAGCGGGACTAGAACAAAAAATAAGCGAGCGGTGCGTTGCAGGTAACCGAGCCAGAGCCGTTAGGCGAGAGCACCGTGGGGGCGGCCATCTTAGGGGAAGTTCGGTGTCCGTACGGCAGAACATATGCTCTCTGGGAAGCTTGCGGTGGAACTGGCCCATGGAAATGTCTTTAGAAGAGAAAAACCACCTGGCTCTGTTCTTGACTCTGGAAAAGAATCCTTTTCTAGAATTATTTAGGTTGTTGCCAGATGAATTTCCTTCAGAGAGTTTCCTTGCCCCCACGCCTTCCTATCTTTAAAGCCAACAATAGTATGTCAAATCCCTTTCATATTTGAAACCACTGACTATTGCTGCTGCATCTCTCCGGTTTCTCCTATTATTAAGTGCTTGGGCAATCCAGAATAATCTTCCAATGCTAAAGTCAGCTGATTAATAAACTTAATTACAATGCAGAGTCCTTTTTGCCATGTAACATAACCATGGGAATTACTCTGGGGTTGTAGATCTGCCTATGATATGATGACACTAACGAATATTTTGCAACGAAAAAAATACTATTTTAAAAGATATATACGTATATTTTATATATGTATATTTCTACAGAATTATTACCACAAGTTATGCCTTGTGATGGTTTCTTATAAGAAGCAAGGAGGAAAAAGGTCCTTAACATTTTCAATTGTGTTTTTTTAATAATAAAGCATGCATTCTAATTTAGAAAAACCACAATATTTTCATCATGTCAGTCTTGAGGCTGAACGACACTTAACATTCTTTTTCCTTTTACCTGTCTGCCTTCTCCCTTCCCCTACACTCTCTATACCCCACCCTTCAGGCTCTCTGTTCCATCATCTTATGCCTATGGCCCCTTTCCCCTGTGCCCTCTTATTGCTTCCATCTATCACGCAGACACACACTGGCACTCCCCTAAACACTCTAGTGTTAAACAATTGCTGCTGATTGTTTTTGACAAGTGCCCTATGGGTAGGAGTGTTCACATAGATAAAGTGAAGTCAAATAGAGAACTACTATGAGAATAGACCTATTCAGCAGGCTGCAAAACAGGCTTAGTAGTGAAAATTCTTTGGGGATGGAGGCTTTTGGGTGTTTCAGAGCCATTTCTGCCATTTTCAGAGCCATTTCTACCTCCTCAAGTGCAGATATTCTGCTAGGGTGCAGATAGTCACTGTTACTGTTGTTAAAAGGTGGTTATTTTTCTTTTTTTTTTTTTTTGAGACAGAGTCTCGCTCTGTCACCCAGGCTGGAGTGCAGTGGCGCAATCTCGGCTCACTGCAAGCTCCGCCTCCCGGGTTCACGCCATTCTCCTGCCTCAGCCTCCGGAGTAGCTGGGACTACAGGCGCCCGCCACCACGCCCAGCTAATTTCTTTTGCATTTTTAATAGAGACGGGGTTTCACCATGTTAGCCAGGATGGTCTTGATCTCCTGACCTCGTGATCCACCCATCTCGGCCTCCCAAAGTGCTGGGATTACAGGCGTGAGCCACCGCGCCCGGCCTAAAAGGTGGTTACTTTTCAAGGCTACTTTGGAGCTGAGGATATGGGGATAGGATTAGGGCAAGGTAAATACCACAAGCTCACTGTGGCCGGCATTGTAGACTTAATTGGCCATTCTAAAAGAGGAACTAATTGGCTTCTAGCCAGGGCCTAAAAACTAGATCTAGATAGCACAAAAAGATTACATTAAACTTCCTCTAGTGTCCCATCTATCAGATTCCAATCCTGAAGGACCAACTCAATCTCTCTTCTATTTCATCTCCTTTCTCTCATCTTATAAAAGATATTCTTTGGAAAACTGTTTATTTCACATATAATGGAGCTGATATTTGTATGTTTTGTGGAGATGGTGTTTCATCATGTTGCCCAGGCTGGTCTTGAACTTTTGGGCTCAAGCAATCCTCCCACCTCAACCTTCCAAAGTGCCAGGATTACAGGCATAAGCCACCGTGCCTGTCTTAACATTTAATCTTTTCAAATTACTTCACTATGTATTCTTTTTTGTTGTTGTTCTTTTTTTTCTGTTTACTTCACTGTGTATTCTAAGAACAAATAAGAAATTCTTATTTCCTAATTATTGTTTATTTCCATATATATAATATATATTTTTTAATGTTTTTTTTTTTTTTTTAGATTGCATCTCACTCTGTCACCCAGGCTGGTGCACAGTGGTGCAATCTCAGCTCGCTGCAAACTCTTGTCTCCTGGGTTCAAGCAATTCTTCTGCCTCAGCCTCCCAAATAGCTGGGATTACAGGTGTACCACCACACCCAGCTAATTTTTGTATTTTTAGTACAGACATGGTTTCACCATGTTGTTCACGCTGGTCTCAAACTTCTGAACTCAAGTGATCCACCTGCCTTGGCCTCCCAAAGTGCTGGGATTACAGGCATGAGCTCCAAAACCTGGCCTATTTCCTAATATTTGTATATACTTGCTATATTTTTATTTTTACAACACATACAAATCAAGGCAAATGCAAGCCATGGATCTTATACATACAAAGGCATGTAGAAATATAATCATATAGTGAATATTCATGCATACTGAGGCAGGTTTTTAGATGCTCAGAGTCTGAAATTCCACTGCATGGTATTTCCACAAAATGTCCTGGGGCATACTCAGACAGAATAGCTCAAGTGCAAATTATAAGCATATATTCCCCAAATTGTATCCTGTTTGAATTCATCAAAGTTGAAATGAAGGAAAAAATAATAAGGGCAGCTGTGGGGAAAAGAAAGAGAGATCAGACTGTTACTGTGTCTATGTAGAAAGAAGTAGACATAAGAGACTCCATTTTGTTCTGTACTAAGAGAAATTCTTCTGCCTTGAGATGCTGTTAATCTGTAACCCTAGCCCCAACCCTGTGATTGCAGAGACATGTGCTGTGTTGACTCAAGATTTAATGCATTTAGGGCTGTGCAGGATGTGCTTTGTTTAAAAAGTGCTTGAAGGCAGTATGCTTGTTAAAAGTCATCACCATTCTCTAATCTCAAGTACCCAGGGACATAATACACTGCGCAAGGCCACAGGGACCTCTGCCTAGGAAAGCCAGGTATTGTCCCAGGTTTCTCCCCATGTGATAGCCTGAGATATGGCCTCATGGGAAGGGAAAGACCTGACTGTCCCCCAGCCCAACACCCGTAAAGGGTCTGTGCTGAGGAAGATTAGTAAAAGAGGAAGGCCTCTTTGCAGTTGAGATAAGAGGAAGGCATCTGTCTCCTGCTCATCCCTGGGAATAGAATGTCTCGGTGTAAAACCCGATTGTATGTTCTATTTACTGAGATAGGAGAAAACCACCTTAGGGCTGCAGGTGAGACATGCTGGCAGCAATACTTCTCTTTATTGCACCGAAATGTTTCTGTGCGTGCACATCAAGGCACAGCACCTTTCCTTAAACTTATTTATGACACAGAGACCTTTGTTCACGTTTTCCTGCTGACCCTCTCCCCCCATTACCCTATTGTCCTGCCACATCCCTCTCTCTGAGATGGTAGAGATAATGATCAATAAATACTGAGGGAACTCAAAGACCAGGGCCAGCTGCGGGGTCCTCCATATGCAGAACGCCAGTCCCCAGGGCCCACTTTCCTTTCTCTATACTCTGTCTCTGTCTCTTATTTCTTTTCTCGGTCTCTCATCCCACCTGACGAGAAACACCCACAGGCTGTGGAGGGGCTGGCCCCCTTCAGGCAGCCAGAGAGAAAGGTCGGGTTACCCACAAAGGGAAGCCCATGAGACTAACAGCAGATCTCTCAGCAGAAACCCTACAAGCCAGAAGAGAGTGGGGGCCAATATTCAACATTCTTAAAGAGAAGAATTTTCATCCCAGAATTTCATATGCAGCCAAACTAAGCTTCCTAAATGAAGAAGAAATAAAATCCTTTACAGACAAGCAAATGCTGAGAGATTTTGTCACCACCAGGCCTGCCTTACAAGAGCTCTTGAAGGAAGCACTAAACATGGAAAGGAACAACTGGTACCAGCCACCAAAAAAAATGCCAAATTATAAAGATCATAGATGCTAGGAAGAAACTGCATCAACTAATGAGCAAAATAACCAGCTAACATCATAATGACAGGATCAAATTCACATATGACAATATTAACCTTAAATGTAAATGGGCTAAATGCTCCAATTAAAAGACACAGACTGGCCAATTGGATAGAGTCAGGACCCATCAGTGTGCTGTATTCAGGAGACCCATCTCACGTGCAGACACACACATAGTCTCAAAAAAAAAAGGGATGGAGGAAGATCTACCGAGCAAATGGAAAACAATAAAAGCAGGAGTTGCAATCCTAGTCTCTGAGAAAACAGACTTTAAACCAACAAAGATCAAAAGAGACAAAGAAGGCCATTCCATAATGGTTAAGGGATCAATTCAACAAGAAGAGCTAACTATCCTAAATATATATGCACCCAATACAGCAGCACCCAGATTCATAAAGCAAGTCCTTAGAGAACTACAAAGACAGACTCCCACACGATAATAATGGGAGACTTTAACATGCCACTGTAAACATCAGACAGATCAACAAGACAGAAAGATAACAAGGATATCCAGGAATTGAACTCAGCTCTGCACCAGTGGACCTAATAGACATCTACAGAAGTCTCCCCCTCAAATCAACAAAATATACATTCTTCTCAGCACCACATTGCACTTATTCCAAAATTGACCACATAGTTGGAAGTTAAGCACTCCTCAGCAAATGTAAAAGAACAGAACTTATAACAAACTGTCTCTCAGACCACAGTGCAATCAAACTAGAACTTAGGATTAAGAAACTCACTCAAAACCGCTCAACTACATGGAAACTGAACAACCTGCTCCTGAATCACTACTGGGTACATAACGAAATAAAGGCAGAAATAAAGATGTTCTTTGAAACCAATGAGAACAAAGACACAACATACCAGAATCTCTGGGACACATTTAAAGCAGTGTATAGAGGGAAATTTATAGCACTAAATGCCCACAAGAGAAAGCAGAAAAGATCTAAAATTGATACCCTAACATCACAATTAAAAGAACTAGAGAAGCAAGAGCAAACACATTCAAAAGCTAGCAGAAGGCAAGAAGTAACTAAGATCAGAGCAGAACTGAAGGAGATAGAGACATAAAAAACACTTCAAAAAATCAATGCATCCAGGAGCTGGTTTTTTGAAAAGATCAACAAAATTGATAGACTGCTAGCAACACTAATAAAGAAGAAAAGAGAGAAGAATCAAATAGATGCAATAAAAAATGATAAAGTGGATATCACCACCGATCCCACAGAAATACAAACTACCATCAGAGAATACTATAAACACCTCTATGCAAATAAACTAGAAAACCTAGAAGAAATGGATAAATTTCTGGACACATACACCCTCCCAAGACTACACCAGGAAGAAGTTGAATCCCTGAATAGACCAGTAACAGGCTCTGAAATTGAGGCAATAATTAATAGCCTACCAACCAAAATAAGTCCAGGACCAGACAGATTCACAGCTGAATTCTACCAGAGGTACAAAGAGGAGCTGGTACCATTCCTTCTGAAACTATTCCAATCAACAGAAAAAGAGGGAATCCTCCCTAACTCATTTTATGAGGCCAGCATCATCCTGATACCAAAGCCTGGCAGAGATACAACATAAAAAGAGAATTTTAAACCAATATCCCTGATGAACATTGATGCAAAAATCCTCAATAAAATACTGGCAAATCAAATCCAGCAGCACATCAAAAAGCTTATCCACCAAGATCAAGTTGGCATCATCCCTGGGATGCAAGGCTGGTTCAACATACACAAATCAATAAACATAATCCATCACATAAACAGAACCAAAGGCAAAAACCACATGATTATCTCAATAGATGCAGAAAAGGCATCTGACAAAATTCAACAGCACTTCATGCTAAAAACTCTCAATAAACTAGGTATTGATGGGACGTATCTCAAAATAATAAGAGCTACTTATGACAAACCCACAGCCAATATCATACTGAATGGGCAAAAACTGGAAGCATTCCCTTTGAAAACTGGCACAAGACAGGGATGCCCTCTCTCACCACTCCTATTCAACATAGTATTGGAAGTTCTGGCCAGGGCAATCAAGCAGGAGAAAGAAATAAAGGGTATTCAATTAGGAAAAGGGGAAATCAAATTTTCCCTGTTTGCAGATGACAAGATTGTATATTTAGAAAACCCCATCATCTCAGCCCAAAATCTCCTTAAGCTGATAAGCAACTTCAGCAATGTCTCAGGATACAAAATCAATGTGCAAAAATCACAAGCATTCCTATACACCAATAATAGACCAACAGCCAAATCATGAGTGAACTCTCATTCATAATTGTTACAAAGAGAATAAAATACCTAGGATCCAACTTATAAAGGATATGAAGGACCTCTTCAAGGACAACTACAAACCACTGCTCAATGAAATAAAAGAGGATACAAACAAATGGAAGAACATTCCATGCTCATGGATAGGAAGAATCAATATCGTGAAAATGGCCATACTGCCCAAGGTAATTTATAGATTCAATACCATCCCTATCAAGCTACCAATGACTTTCTTCACAGAATTGGAAAAAACTACTTTAAAGTTCATATGGAACCAAAAAAGAGCCCGCATTGCCAAGATGATTCTAAGCCAAAAGAACAAAGCTGGAGGCATCACGCTACCTGACTTCAAACTATACTACAAGGCTACAGTAACCAAAACAGCATGGTACTGGTACCAAAATAGAGATACAGACCAATGGAACAGAACAGAGCACTCAGAAATAGTACCACACATCTACAACCATCTGATATTTGACAAACAGGACAAAAACAAATGGGGAAAGGATTTCCTATTTAATAAATGGTGCTGGGAAAACTGGCTAGCCATATGTAGAAAGCTGAAACTGGATCCCTTCCTTACGTCTTATACAAAAATTAATTCAAGATGGATTAAAGACTTAAACGTTAGACCTAAAACCATAAAAACCCTAGAAGAAAACCTAGGCAATACCATTGAGGCCACAGGCATGCGCATGGACTTCATGACTAAAACACCGAAAGCAATGGCAACAAAAGCCAAAATTGACAAATGGGATGTAATTAAACTAAAGAGCTTCTGCACAGCAAAAGAGACTACCATCAGCGTGAACAGGCAACCTACAGAATGGGAGAAAATTTTTACAATCTACCCATCTGACAAAGGGCTAATATCTAGAATCTACAAAGAACTTAAACAAATTTACAAGAAAAAAATCAAACAACCCTATCAAAAGGTGGGCAAAGGATATGAACAGACCCTTCTCAAAAGAAGACATTTATGCAGCCAACATACACATGAAAAAATGCTCATCATCACTGGCCATCAGAGAAATGCAAATCAAAACCACAATGTGTTACAGGAAGTCAGAGACCCCAAACAGAGGGACTGGATGGAGCCACAGCAGAGGAACACAAATTGTGAAGATTTCACTTTAATATAGACATTTATCAGTTCTTAAACAATACTTTTATAATTTCTTATGCCTGTCTTTAATCTCTTAATCCTGTTATCTTCATAAGCTGAGGATGTACATAACCTCAGGACCACTGTGATAATTGTGTTAACAGTGGTTCTGCTTTTGCCCTTTGCCCTGTGATCTTTGTTGGACCCTTATCAGTGGTTCTGCCTTTGCCCTTTGCCCTCAGAAGGATGTGATCTTTGTTAGACCCTTATCAGTGGTTCTGCTTTTTGCTCTTTGAAGCATGTGATCTTTGTACCTACTCTCTGTTCTTACACCACTTCCCCTTTTGAAACCCTTAAAAAAAAAACTTACTGGTCTGAGACTCAGGTGGGCATCATGGTCCTACCAATATGTGATGTCACCCCTGGAGGCCCAGCTGTAAAATTCCTCTCTTTGTACTGTCTCTCTCTATTTCTCAGCCAGCTGACCCTTATGGAAAATAGAAATAACCTACATTGAAATATTGGGGGCAGGTTCCCCCAATAACAATGAGATACCATCTCACACCAGTTAAAATGGCGATCATTAAAAAGTCAGGAAACAGCCAGGCGTGGTGGCTCACGCCTGTAATCCCAGCACTTTGGGAGGCTGAGGCAGGTGGATCACAAGGTCAGGAGATCGAGTCCATCCTAGCTAACATGGTGGAACCCCGTCTCTACTAAAAAATACAAAAAAATTAGCCAGGCGTCATGGCAGGTGCCTATAGTCCCAGCTACTCGGGAGGCTGAGGCAGGAGAATGGCATGAGCCCAGGAGGCGGAGCTTGCAGTGAGCCGAGATCGTGCCACTGCACTCCAGCCTGGGCGACAGAGCGAGACTGTCTCAAAAAAAAAAAAAAAAAAGAAAACAAAGTCAGGAAACAACAGGTGCTGGAGAGGATGTGAAGAAATAGGAACACTTTTACACTGTTGGTAGGACTGTAAACTAGTTCACCCATTGTGAAAGACAGTGTGGTGATTCCTCAAGGATCTAGAACTAGAAATACCATTTGACCCAGCCATCCCATTACTGGGTATATACCCAAAGGATTATAAATCATGCTGCTATAAAGACACATGCACACATATGTTTATCATGGCACTATTCACAATAGTAAAGACTTGGAACCAACCCGAATGTCCATCAATGATAGACTGGATTAAGAAAATGTGGCATATATACACCATGGAATACTATGCAGCCATAAAAAAGGATGAGTTCATATCCTTTGTAGGGACATGGATGAAGCTGGAAACCATCATTCTGAACAAACTATCACAAGGACATAAAACCAAACACTGCATGTTCTCACTCATAAGTGGGAATTGAACAATCAGAACACTTGGACACAGGGTGGAGAACATCACATACCAGGGCCTGTCGTGGGGTGAGAGGAGGGGGGAGGGATAGCATTAGGAGAGATACCTAATGTAAATGACAAGTTAATGGGTGCAGCACACCAAAATGGCAAATGTATACATAATGTAACAAACCTGTACATTGTGCATGTGTACCGTAGAACTTAAAGTATAATCAAAAAATAAAAAAATAAAAGATTAATGGGCCGGGGTTGTGGCTCATGTCTGTAATCCCAGCACTTTGGGAGGCTGAGGCAGGTGGATCACCTGGGGTCAGTAGTTCAAGACCATCATGGCCAACATGGCAAAATGCGGTCTCTACTAAAAATACAAAATTTAGCCAGGTGTGCTGGTGCACACCTGTACACACTTGTAATCTCAACTACTCAGGAGGCTGAGGCATAAGAATCGCTTGAACCCGGTATGCAGAGGTTACAGTGAACCAAGATCATGCCACTGTACTCCAGCCCTGGGCCACGGAGCAAGACTTCATCTCAAAAAAAAAAAAAAAAAAAAAAGATTAATGTTCCCTCTGAAGAATAAACATACGTAGTGGGATATTCTGCAGGGTAGGTAAAGTAGAAACTTTATATATTCAACCCAAAGCATATTTTGTTAATTAGCACTGTGGCCACTCCACTAGAACAGAATGGAACCCCACCCACACTTTGATTTGTATGCTAGGACTGACGATGTCACATAGTGAAGTATCATGAGAATATTTGTTACATAATGAGACTCTGGAAAGAGCAGGAAAAGACTTCCCAAACTGGTTCAAAAGTGGCTTGTGAGAACAGCAAAATGTGTTGTGACTATAGTTAAGGAGTAGGGTAAGGGTAAAGGTACCCAGGCATGTCTTGAACTTCCAGCATATACCAAAGGGAGCACTCAAGCTTTATTATCAACTTGCCCAAATAGTGTGGCTTAAAAGATGTCAGTAATCAATCAAAAATTAGATTCAGATTCTTTAATTCAACACTGAATGTTTACTCTTGAAACTCCTGACTTCTAGGTTGAGACTCAATTTCCTCATGCTAAAAACCTTATACATGTCCTTTCTTCAAGCATAAATAGGACCCTTTACATAATTGTTGAAAGTGCCTCCGAAGGGCCGGGCACGGTGGCTCACGCTTGTAATCCCAGCACTTTGGGAGGCCCAGGCGGGCGGATCACGAGGTCAGGAGATCGAGACCACGGTGAAACCCCGTCTCTACTAAAAATACAAAAAATTAGCCGGGCGTGGTGGCGGGCGCCTGTAGTCCCAGCTACTCGGAGAGGCTGAGGCAGGAGAATGGCGTGAACCCGGGAGGCGGAGCTTGCAGTGAGCCGAGATTGCGCCACTGCACTCCAGCCTGGGCGACAGAGCGAGACTCCGTCTCAAAAAAAAAAAAAAAGAAAGTGCCTCCGAAATACTGCTTAGACAAATTGTCTACAGTATTTTTACACTTGTATCGTGAAAATTAATGTTTATAAGACTATAAAAATTGAATAACAAGCCATTTTTCCAAAAGCCGCAAAAATTTCTATATGAGGTTATCATAATAAGCATGGTATTCTGTAATTTCTCAACTATAGCAAAACTTCATTTTTATTATTTATTTATTTTGAGACACAGTTTCGCTCCAGCCTGGGTGATAGAACGAGACTCTGTCTCAAAAAAAAAAAATAATAATTGTACACGTTCCTAGAAATCATTTAACCCAATTTATAGATTTACATTTCTTCCCTTGTACTTCAGTGAAAAACTTCGAGGATCCATAAATCAAGGTGGTATTTTCAGATTTGTGTGGCAAAAAATATGCACAGAGAGGCTGGGAGCGGTGGCTCACGCCTGTAATCCCAGCACTTTGGGAGGCGGAGGTGGGCAGAGCATGAGGTCAGGAGATCGAGACCATCCTAACTAACATGGTGAAAACCTGTCTCTACTAAAAATACAAAAAAATTAGCCAGGCGTGGTGGCAGGCGCCTATAGTCCCAGCTACTTGGGAGGCTGAGGCAGGAGAATGGCAAGAACCCGAGAGGCGGAGCTTGCAGTGAGCTGAGATCGCGCCACTGCACTCCAGCCTGGGCGACAGAGGGAGACTCTGTCTAAAAAAAAAAAAAATATATATATATATATATATATACACACACACACACAGACACATACACATACATACATATATCTACATATATGTGTATATGTATGTATATATGTACAGAGAAATGACAGATGCAAAGGATGTGTTCTACCAATATGTAGAGGGTCCCTTACATTTTAAGTTCAGTGAAATAATTAGAAAGATACAAGATAATGAACTGAAATTGTATAATGTGGAAGCAAAAGCTCTGTTACTAATGTGCAAGTATATCAACAGGATTTTTAAAACAAAACATGCTAATTATACCTTAAAATATATTTCTCCCAGTCTGGGCAACATGACGAAACCTCATCTCTACAAAAAATACAAAAATTAGCCAGGCATGGTGGCGCGGGCCTGTGGTCCTGAGGCAGGAGAACAGGGTCTGGAGGCAGGAAACCTAAGGCTGTTTCATGCTAACTTCCTTGAGCTAAATTGATGGGAAAATCCTAACTTTCCACACCTAAGTAACAGAAGGACCAGAGACTACTCCCTTTGCAAACCTCTACCTTTTCTGCCTGGCAGGTGGGAAATTAAAATTACCTCTGATTGGTTGCTTTTTGCAACCAATCAGATATTTGCATAGGAGTGTGACCTTTGTAACTTTACTTCAACCTCTGATTGGTTGACTGATTGCAGGCCACCATTTTATTTACATGAGGTCAGCACCAAGCGGCCAATGGGAGACCTCTAGTAGTCATTTGGACCCAAGAAGATTCTGTATCTGGGCCACTGCTTGGGCCTGTTCCCACACTGTGGAGTGTACTTTCATTTTCAATAAATTCCTGTTTTCATTCTTTTGATGCTGCATTCTTTCCTTGCTTTGCTGGGTGTTTTTTCCAATTCTTTGTTCAAAATGCCAAGAACCTGAACAACTTGCAGTCAGGATCCTCTACCGGTAACATATTTTGGTGAGCTAGCCAGGAGAGAAGGTAGGCCCAAAGTTTGGGATTTCTTTTTCTCCTTTCCCCTTTTATGTACAGGGAAATCTTCCTCTCTCCATCTTTTCCTTTCCAACTCAGGACCCTCGGTGGACAGCACCTAAGCACGAAGACAATTGCAAGTTTCTGGCCACGGCCAGTCTCTGGTGAAACTGAAAGGTTTCCGTGTGGAAATGCCTAACTGCCACCGCTTGGTTAAGGTGAGGAACCTGAGTCCTTTTCCTCGTTTTTGTTTTTCTGAGTCCTATTCCTTTTTTTCTTTTTCTGAGTTATTTTCCTTTTCTCTTTTTTCAGTCTTTCAGCAGCCGTTTCCTAGTAGATCGTTGGTAATTGAGGGAAACTGACTGGGGCCACTCTCTGGTATTCTCTGAAGGCCAAGGAGTGAACAGGGATGGCTGCCCTGCCCAGAAGGGGAAAAGACTCATTTCTGTCCTTTTCAGTTATAATCCCTGATCCCTAAGTGTGATGCAGTTAGCAGCAGCAGCTCGTGCAGGGTGAACTCACAGGTTTCAGGTGACTTATGCTTCTTTTACTTATGCTAAATTCTTCCCTTCTCCTACTCAACTGGTAAAAGACAGAAAACCCACCTAGCTATGCACAAAAGGTTACACAAGTCAGAGGGTCCGGGCATGTGGTCTGTGTGGTGCATGGTGGTGGAGGGAATTCATGAAAGGGAATTTATTATTGCCTAAGTTGACAGCGTTAAAGGGTTGCTTTAAGTGAAATAGAAAAACTTTAAGTCAGGTCCTCAGTGGTGGAGGGAACCATTCCAAAGTGGTGCCAGCACCCATCTAAGGTCAGAGATGTCTGACAGACTAAGTTGGGGCCCTAAAGGGGGGACGCCCCCAGGGACCCCAGTCTGGGCCCAGAATTTTTCCAGGGGGATGCCCCAGGTAAAATTTGGATCACCTAATGAGCCCTCCACTTTTCAAAGTCCTCTTCTCTTTTCCAAACCACTATGGGCAACTCTCCACCTATTCCACCTGATTCCATGCTTGGCTACATCCTCAACCACTGAAATCAGTTGACCCTGACACTCAGGCTTTTATGACCCTATACCAAAACTTAACAATCTGTCAAACTCCCAGAACCCACCCCCGCCACCAAAGGAAAGTTCTAAGGTAGAATTAGATATTGTAGATGATCCCCCCACCCTTTTTTTTTTCTTTTTTCAGACGGAGTTTTGCTCTTGTCGCCCAGGCTGGAGTGCAATGGCTTGATCTCGGCTCACCGCAACCTCCACCTCCCAGGTTCAAGCAATTCTCCTGCCTCAGCCTCCCAAGTGGCTGGGATTACAGGCACACACCACCACGCCCGTCTAATTTTTTATTTTTAGTAGAGACGGGGTTTCTCCACGTTGGTCAGGCTGGTCTCGAACTCCCGACCTCAGATAATCCGCCCACCTCAGCCTCCCAAAGTGTTGGGATTACAGGCGTGAGCCACTGCACCAAACCAGATGACCCCCTTTTACAAGAGCCACTTGTCTCTAAGGGTGAACAGCAACCATCCCTAAAGCCCCCTTACCAAGTGCTCCTAAGGCTAAAACCAGGAGCAAACACTGGGGACCCTATTAAGTCCCCCTAACACTCAGTGGGGAACACCATATTCTACTCTCCCTCCAGCCTTGCTACCCCGTAGGGAAGTAGCAGGAGCCGAATGGCCAGTCCTATTGCAGGTCCCCTTCTCTATAACTGATACACAGCAATGTAAGGAAAAGCTAGGAAGCTACTCTAAAAATCCTAGGAAATTTGCAGATGAGTTCTAAAAGTTGACCTTATTACTACTGCACTCCAGCCTGGGCAACAGGGTGGTTACAGGATAATAATGTCAATTTACAAAGATGATTTGAGAATCTTGTCTGTATGCACTTAAAACCAGCTGCAAAACATGTGAAGCAACAAGTGACAGAAATAAAAAGAATGTACAAATTTAGGTGGAGCACAGATTTTTAGGTTAGTGAAAGTACTCCGTATGTTTCCCATATCCCAAAGCAACACTCTGTCAAAGGACACCCTGAACACAAGCTCAGTGACTTACACTGTAAATTCACGTCATTCTCCACATATTCCATGCTGCTTAACTCACACAGTACAGTGACCTTAATCTTCCAGAAAACATGGATATGAAGGAACCACACCTAATGAAGTAGGCCCTCTCATCTTACTGATTTATTCCCAGAGACCACAATGAAAGATGTGTAGGAAAGGCAAGACTTCATACTTTAGGATGAAGGTCACAAATAGTCAACTAGCCTTTTTAAGAAATGTCAAAGTGAATACAACTATTTTATATACTGAGTTGGCCATTTCCACACATGCTCTTGATCCTTTGATGTACATATTACCTGGGGTTTTAATAAATTTTGTCTTGTGGTTACTTTACAGTATGTACCATTCCAGGTCAATCCTGGATGGAGAATCAGACTTAGTTATTCATAGTATGATTTACCTAACATGGAATCTGTTAAGAATTTTTTTTTTTTTTGAGACGGAGTCTCGCTCTGTCACCCAGGCTGGAGTGCAGTGGTGCAGTCTCGGCTCACTGCAAGCTCAGCCTCCCAGGTTCAAACAATTCTCATGCCTCAGCCTCCTGAGTAGCTGGGACTACAGGCACGTGCCACCACGGCCGGCTAATTATTTGTATTTTTAGTAGAGATGGAGTTTCACCGTGTTAGCCAGAATGGTCTCGATCTCCTGACCTTGTAATCCGCCTGCCTCAGCCTCCCAAAGTGCTGGGATTACAGGCGTGAGCCACCGCGCCTGGCCGAGAAGTGGTTTAAAATTTTACCACGTTAATTACATTTGCAAGGTTTCTATCCAGTATGAATAATTTGGTAAAGCCTGAAGACACACTGCTGATTAAAGGTCCTTCCATGTTAAGCACACTGGTATGACTTTTCTCTTTTATAAATTCTCTCAAACTCCAAAAACATGAACATTTGATTTTTTTATTTTTTGAGAGAGTCTCACTCTTGTCACACAGGCTGGAGTACAATGGCACAATCTCAGCTTACAGCAACCTCCACCTCCCAGATTCATGTGATTCCTCTGCCTCAGCCTCCCAAGTAGCAGGATTACAGGTGCCCACCACTACGCCCAGCTAATTTTTGTATTTTTTAGTAGAGATGGGGTTTCCCCATGCTGGCCAGGCTGGTCTCGAGCTCTTGACATCAGGTGATCCACCTACCTCGGCCTCCCAAAGTGCTGAGATTACAGGTGTGAGCCACCACACCCGGCCCATTTGATTTTTAAAAAGGCTTACCACATTCGTTACATTTGTAAGGCTGTTCTCCAGTATGAATACTCTGATGTTTCCATTTTGATGTTTGGGTAAAAAGTCTTAGCACACACATTACATTTGTCAAAGATGTATATTCTGATGTCTAGTGAGTTCAGATACCTTGGGGAAGGAAGCCTTTAGCACATACATTTATATGATTTCTTTCCAATATAAACTCTCAAGTCAAGTAGTGACTGAACTCTGGTAAAGCTTTTGCCACACTCATTTCATTTGTAAAGCATATCTGCACTTTGAGTTATAGATCCACAAGTTTTGACCTTTAAGTAGCATTCTTGCCACATATACTACACTTCTGTGATTTCTCTCCAGGATGTATACTCTTATGCCTAATGAACACTTGCTTAAAACTTAGCTGTATTCACTTCATGTGTAAATATATTAGGCCATAATTGCATTGCTAGAAATAAACACCTGAGGCTAGGTAATGTATAAAGAGGTTTAATTGACTCACAATTTTGTAGGCTTTATAGGAAATGGCGCTGGCATCTGTTCACCCTCTCGAGAAACCTCAGGAAGGTTAAAATGATGGTGGGAGGTGAAGGAGGAGTGGGCATGTCACATGGCCAGAAGGAGAACAAACAAGAGGGAGGTGCCATTCACTTTCGTGCGTGCATGTGTGTGTGTGACGGAGTCTCACTCTGTCACCCAGGCTAGAGTGCAGTGGCACAATCTCGGCTCACTGCAACCTCCGCCTCCAGGGTTCAAGCAATTCTCCTGACTCAGCCTCTCGAGTAGCTGGTACTACCAGTACCCCCCACGAAGCCCAGCTAATTTTTTGTATTTTTGGCAGAAACAGGGTTTCACTATGTTGGCCAGGCTGCTCTTGAACTCCTGACCTCAAGTGATCCGCCCACCTCAGCCTCCCAAAGTGCTGAGATTACAGGCATGAGCCAGACCTCATGAGAACTATCACAAGGACAGCAACAAGGGGATGATACTAAACCTTTCTTGAGAAATCCACCCCCATCATCCAATCACCTCCCACTAGGCCCCAACCTCCAATACTGGAGATTACAATTCCACATGAGACTTCAAAGGGAAAGGACAAATATACAAGCCATATCAGTAAGTATAAATTATTTGGGGATCCCAGAAGTTAGGACAACGTCTAACGGCCTTTCCACATTGAGTTTAGTTGTAAGGTTCTCTCCAGTATGTTTTATCTGATGTTTGGTGAGGCCTGAGCGACTAATGTAAGATTTGCCACACTCATTACATTTATAAGGTTTTTCACTAGAATGAATTCGTTGGTGTTTAGTGAGGCAAGACCGCCGCCCAAACGCCTTGCCACATTCCATACATTTGTATGGCTTCTCTCCAGTATGGTTTCTCTGATGGTAAACCAAGTTTGACCTTTCGATAAAAGCTTTACCACATTCATTACATTTATAAGGTTTCTCTCCAGTATGCATCATCTGATGATTAAGCAGAATTGAACGTACTCTAAAGGCTTTGCCACACTCATTACACTTGTAAGGTTTCTCTCCAGTATGAATACTCCAATGACGTGCGAGGCCTGAGCGATAACGGAAGACCTTGCCACATTCATTACATTTGTAAGGTTTCTCTCCAGTATGAATTCTCCGATGCCTTGCAAGGGTTGTAGTGGAGTTAAAGACTTTCCCACATTCAATACATTTGTATGGCATCTCTCCGGTATGCCTTCTCTGATGGTACACCAGACTTGTTTTATGACTAAAAGTTCTACCACATTCACTACATTTGTGTGGTTTCTCCCCAGTAGGATTTCTGTGATATCTTGCAAGTTTTGAACTTTGGATAAAAGCCTCACCAAACTCATTACAGTGGTAAGGGTTCTCTCCAGTATGAATTACCAGATGTTTAGTGAGGCTTGAACGCTGAGTATAGGCTTTGCCACAATCATTACATTTGTAAGGTTTCTCTCCGGTATGAATTTTCCGATGACGTGCTAGGCATGAGTAGTAACTGAAGACCTTGCCACATTCGTTACACTGGAAAGGTTTCTCTCCAGTATGACTTCGCCTATGAATTGAAAGGTTTCCACTGTCAATGAAGACCTTGCCACACACATTACATTTGTAAGGTTTCTCTCCAGTATGCATTCTTTGATGACGTGCTAGGCATGAATAGTAAGTGAAGACCATGCCACATTTATTACAATGGAGAGGTTTCTCTCCAGTATGACATCTCATATGAACTGAAAGATATCCACCATAATTAAAGACCTTGCCACACACATTACATTTGTAAGGTTTCTCTCCGGTATGAATTCTCTGATGTACAGTTAGTAATGAGCCCCAATTAAAGGCTTTGCCACATTCATTACATTTGTAAGGTTTCTCTCCAGTATGAACTCTCTGATGCACTGCAAGATGTGAATGTTGACTGAAGACCTTGCCACATTCATTACATTTGTAGGGTTTCTCTCCAGTATGAATTCTCAGATGCCCTGCAAGACGTGAACGTTGAAAGAAGACCTTGCCACATTCATTACACTTGTAAGGTGTCTCTCCAGTATGAATTATCTGGTGCCTTACAAGTTGTGAATTTTGATAAAAGACCTTGCCACATACATCACATGTATATGGTTTCTTTCCTGCATGGATTATATGATGTGCAGTGAGGCTTGAGTTCCGTTTAAAGGTTTTGCCACATTCATTACATTTGTAGGGTTTGTCTCCAGTATGAACTGTCTGATGAGTTGCAAGAGAGGAACTTTGACTAAAGCACTTCCCACATCGATTACATTTGTAAGGTTTCTCTCCAGTATGAATTCTCTGATGAACTGCAAGGTGGGAAGTTTTACTAAAGGACTTGCCACATTCATTACATATGTAGGGTTTGTCTCCAGTGTGACTTCTCCGGTGATTTACAAGATCTGAATTTTGTCTGAAGATCTTGCCACATACATCACATTGATACGGTTTCCCTCTTGTATGGACTATCTGATGTACTGTTAGTAGTGAGCCCCGATGAAAGGCTTTGCCAGACTCATTGCATCTGTAAGGTTTCTCTGTAGTATGTATCATCTGATGATTAAGAAGACTTGAAGACACTCTAAAGGCTTTGCCACACTCATTACCTGTGTAAGGTTTTTCCCTAATGTGTATTTTCTCGTCTTGTGTAGGTAATGAAAGTTGCAAAAAATCATTCCCATATTTCCTAGAAATGTTGGTTTGGATACCAGGAAAAATTCTTTGAAGTGGTGAAGCTAAAAAACCATTATTAACTGTCTTCTTGATTTGATTACATCCATAAATTTTCTCTGCAGTTTGAAATTTCTGCAATTCGCCCAGACCAGACTGAAAGCTTAATATAAGCTGATTTTCCATATGCTTGTTTTCTACGTCCCCTTGACTATGTCGAACTCTTTTACCAGTAAGATTGTTTTTATGGGTCATCGGCCCTTCTTTATAATTTATTTCACCATCTTTCCATTGAAAGTTAAGCTCCTGTAGATTTTTCCGGATTTCCCTGAAGTAAAAATTTTCAGTGTCATAGCTTTCATGTCCTTCCAACATCACTGTTTGGAATTTTTCTCCTGTGTTACTGTTCTGTATTGGTGGTAATTCTTTGATCACACATTTAGGAGAGATACCTGCAAAATATAATGAACATGGGGTTTTAAAATAACTATTATTGGTAAATATTATTTTATGCTGAAAACACACTACACTAAACATAATGTTTATACTAGCAAGTTGTGAAACTTTTCTACCATGATCTTCTATTTGTAGAAATGCAAAATGAATAGAATTCTATAGTAAAGAAAGAGTGATTACATGTAATTCAAATCAATTTTAGGAAAGCCTAGTTTCAAACATCCTTCGACCAAAAGACTCATGTTATGCAAACATATGTGAGCACCAAAACAAGTATTTTGCAACCGCTGACCCCAAATGACACACCAATTGGCAGTAAACATATGGCTCCCTCATAATAGGAGAGAAAAATAGTTATATATATATATTTCATACAAATGAATGGCAAGCAACAGCAAGATATACTGTAATGGTAAATATTAACTAATAAATAATCATAATATAAATTAATAAATAAAACATTCTAATAGCCTGTGATAAAACCAGCAGGTAAATAATGAACAACCACAAAATACAAATCTATAGTATGAAATTCTAAATAATTCTCCATCAATAATAAGCAAGAACTTATATTCTAGAGGCAGTATATGATAACTAGAAAATATGTTGAGATCACTGGCTTTTAAAGATAAAGGTAAATATGTCTATGGCCATACCACCGTGAATGCATCTGATCTTGTCTGATCTCAGAAACTAAGCAGTGTCAGAACTGGTTAGTACTTGGATGAGAGAAAGGTAAATATATAACATAATAAAGAATAAAAATTGGGGACAGGTCAGCCAGGTGCGGTGGCTCAAGCCTGTAATCCCAGCACTTTGGGAGGCCGAGGTGGGTGGATCACGAGGTCAGGAGTTCGAGACTAGCTTGGCCAACATGGTGAAATCCCGTCTGTACTAAAAGTAAAAAAAAAAAAAAACCAGCCAGTGTGGTGGCACATGCCTGCAATCCCAGCTACACTGGAACCCAGGAGGCGGAGGTTACAGTGAGCCAAGATTTCGCCACTGCACTCCAGCCTGGGCGACAGAGCAAGACCCCGTCTCAAAAAAAAAAAAAAAAGGGGACAGGTATGGTGGCTCAGACCTATAATCCCAGTATTTTGAGAGGCCAGGGTGGGCAGATCACTTGAGGCCAAGAGTTTGAGACTAGCCAGGCCAACATGGTGGAACCTCATCTCTACTAAAAATATAAAAAATTAGCCAAGCATGATGGTGCATGCCTGTAATCCCAACTACTCAGGAGGCTGAAGCACGAGAATCACATAAACCTGTGAGGGGGAGGCTGCAGTCAGCCAAGATCACGACACTGCACTTCAGCCTGGGCGACAGAGAGAGACTGCCTCAAAAAAAGAATAAAACTTGGGAAAGGAAATCAGAAATCCCAGTTATGATTTCATGCCTACAACTATGTAGCAAACAATAGAGCAAGTCCCTATGTATTCATTGTCTTTTTTTGCTTTTGGTTGAGATGGAGTCTCACTCTGTCACCCAGGCTGGAGTGCAGTGGCATGATCCCACCTCACTGCAACTTCCAACTCACAGGCTCAAGCGATCCTCCCACCTCAGCCTCCTGAGAGCTGGGACCACAGATGTGTGCCATCATGCCCGGTTAATTTTTTTGTAGTTTTGGTAGAGATAAGGTTTTGCCATGTTGCCCAGGCTGGTCTGGAACTCCTAAGCTCAAACAATCTGCCCACCTCTGCCTCCCAAAGTGCTGGGATTACAGGCGTGAGCCACCATGCCCAGTCCTATTCACTGTCTTTATTATCCAGTTCATTGGCTACAAAATATATATGATACAGAGATTGTACTTGGAAAATGTACGAACTGAGATAAAAGACAACACCATTTGGAACAAACTGCAAAATGAAAACTTACAGATACAATGTAGATTGTTCTGATATAAAGACTTATGTCTGCCAAAATTCCTATGTTAAGGCCCCATCCTCAATGTGATAGTATTTGGAAGAGTGGTCTTTGGGAGGCAATTAGGTCAGGATGGTGCATAGAACTTCAGGAATGCAATTAGCAGAAACATGAAAAAGCTTCTGCTTTTTGCATGGCAATCTCTCTGCCACATGAGAACACAGAAAGAGTCAGCCATGGCACACCAGAAAAAAGTCCACACCAAGAACCAAAGTGGCTGGCTAGAACATGTTGAACTTCGTACCACCCAGATCTGTGAAAAGTCAATTTCTGCTGTTTAAACCACCTATCTATGGTATCTGATATAGCTAGTCATGCTGACTAAGGTAAAGCCAATATACTATCTCATTATAAACATGAAACAATGTTGATACAGGTCATTAAGCAAATTTGTGATTCTGTACTATAAAACACGCAATATTCTAAGCTAGCTAACAGCACTAACTTGTTTAAAAAGTCTTTAGGTAAATTATCACTATTTAACAAACAAGCACACTAAATATGCCCACAGGATTTATGTATCTATACCCAATATACAAAGAAAGTAAGATACAAGAACCTGGGTTTGCAAGATCAAACATGTTTTTAAAAACATCTTCCCAAACAAGCAGTGCAGGTAACAGGTCAACCCAGATGTCAAGAGTGTAGAAATACTTCAAGAGCCATTTTGTGTAGAGCACTGATTCTGTCGCTGTTCAGGGTGCCACTATGTAACCCACATGGACCTAGGAGGACTGAACAAAGGGGGCGAATGCGGGAATAAAAGACAAGGGTATATTTGGAAGAAGGGGTCAGGGGCACCTTGCCTCTAGTGGACAAGGGCCCTGAGCTTTACACAGCCCTCCGTATTTACTAGGCAAGAGAGACAGAAGGAGGGTGGAAGAAGGGGTCAGCTGTGCAGTCCAGAGTAGGCTTGCAAGACTGCATTCCTCAAACAACAGGCTCTAGATATGGCAGTAGATAACCCTGGCACCAGGAAGTGATTGCCTCCAGCAAACCTTCTATTAGCAGGAGCAGTCATGAGTTTGCCCACATCCTGCATTCATGATAAACAGTTTGCTGTTTGATCATACAGCCTCCAGTGGAATGCTGAGTTGGTCACGTCCCACTGGCCTTGGCTCCCTGCAATGCTGTACTGCCAAAAGCATTATTCAGCCATCCGTCATGAATAATGAACGGTATCTGAGTCATCATCCCCTGCACATATTGATTTAGGCAGTGTTATCAGACAGTGGTCAAGTGAATGAGTAGGGGTCACCCCTTACACAGTGAGAGTAGCATGGGAGGTGAGGGAGTTCTGCAATAATGGGAGTATAAAATTAATACGCTAGTCAGTAACTGGGTAGTCCATCTGGACCAAAGTAATATGTTAGGAAAGGCCCAGGAAGACAAAGGGCAAGAGGGGAGAGCAAGGAGTAATGAGCATGGGGCAGCAGGGTTTGTGCTTGCAGAGCTGTGGGAATATAATTGCACAAGAAACAGCTAAAATCCTGGCTTTGGAAGAAAAGAGAAACTAATGTAGAGGTAGCATTGTACTGACTAATACTTAAACATGAGAATTATACTATGGGTGCAGGACAACAAGGGAAGAGAATTAAAAAGGAGGTGGTGTGACAATATGGGAAGAAAAAAGATTAATGTCTATAATATTTGCTATGAAATTTATCATACTGAATGTCCCATGAGTTCTATTTCCAGGTATATGCTCAACAACCGTACACATCAAGAGAAATGTGAAAGACTGTTCTTACAATTCAGTCCTTAAGAAAAAACCTGAAAATGACCATGAAGAGGAGATGGATGAATTCATTTTGTACACACACATAAAGACACCATAAAATTTTATTGATAGTACAAGAATGTTAAGGAGACATGGGGTGCAGAATGAGGACCCCTAGCACAACAGGTGAAGATTTGAGAAAACAAAGAAAGCAGGAGACTCTTGTCAAGGTTTAAATATATGTTAATGGAGACACAGTATATATGATGAAAGTATTCTGGGATATCGAAAACACGACATGGAAGCAGATCTGTAAAAAAGTCATTTTTGTATGTAATTGAAGTTAAGCTGTTATTAGTTTAAAATAGGATGTTATAAATCTAAAGTGTTTTCTGTAATTGCAACGGTAACCACAAAGAATGTATAGAAGACACACACAACGGAAATAAAACTATTTCAGGAAAAAAAAATCAACTATATAAAAACGAAGGCAGTAAGAGAAACAGAACAAAAAAATCTAAAAGAGATATAGAAAACACTTAACAAAATGGCAATATAAGTCCTTTTCTATCAGTAATTACATTAAATGTAAGTGTTTATACTCCACAGTCAAAAGACAGAGACTGGCTGAATAAATTTTTAAAACTGGCTTCAGCTACACACTATCCAGAAAATATTCATTTTAATTCAAAGGACACACATAGGCTGAACTGAAGGGATGAAAAAAGATATCCCCTATAAATGTTAACCGAAAGACATCAGAGGTGGCTAAACTGATGTCAGCCAAAATAGACTTTATGTCAAAACTGGTACAAGAGACAAAGAAGGGCATTATATAATGATTAAAAGGTTAATTCACTAGGAGGATATAACGATAGGTGCCTATATAGAGATCCTCAATATGTGAAGCAAAATTAACATAACTAAAGGGAGTAGTTCCACAGTAATAATAAGAGACTTCAATGGCCTATTTTTTTTTTTTTTTTTTTTTGAGACGGAGTCTCGCTCTGTCGCCCAGGCTGGAGTGCAGTGGCGCAATCTCGGCTCACTGCAAGCTCCGCCTCCCGGGTTCACGCCACTCTCCTGCCTCAGCCTCTCTGAGTAGCTGGGACTACAGGCGCCCGCCACCACGCCCGGCTATTTTTTGTATTTTTAGTAGAGACGGGGTTTCACTGTGGTCTCGATCTCCTGACCTCGTGATCCGCCCGCCTCGGCCTCCCAAAGTGCTGGGATTACAAGCCTGAGCCACCGCGCCTGGCCTACAAATGGCCTATTTTTACTTATAAATAGGACAATCAGACAGAAGAAAAACAAGGAACTAGAGAACCTAAACTATATATCATATTGAACCTAACCTACACATGCATAACACATCACCCAAAAACAGTGCAATACAAATTTTTCAGAACTGCACATGAAACATTTTTCAAAAGAAATATTGGAAAAGAAAAAAATTTTTAAACTTTTTAAAGACTAAAATTGTAAAGCATAACTTATCCCATCGTAATAAAATAAAACTAGAGATCAACAGCAGAAGAAAATTAGATTATCAACAAATATGTGGAAACAACATACTCTTAGGCCGGTGTGGTGGCTCACGCCTGTAATCCCAGCAATTTGGGTGGCTGAGGCAGGTGGATCACCTGAGGTCAGGAGTTCGAGACCAGCCTGGCCAACACAGTGAAACCCTCAGCCAGGCGTGGTGGCAGATGCCTGTAATCCCAGCTACTCGGGAGGCTGAGGCAGGAGAATCACTTGAACCCAGGAAGTGGAGGTTGCAGTGAGCTGAGATTGCACCACTGCACTCCAGCCTGGACGACAAGAGCGTAACTCCGCCTCAAAAAACAAAAACAAACAAACAAAACCATACTCTTAAACAGCCAATATGTCAAATTAGAAATCACAAGGGAAATTTTAAAACTCTCAAAACAAAGGAAAATGAAAACAGAACATACCAAAACTTGTGAATGCAGAAAAAACAGTGCTAAGATAAAAAATCTGCAGATATAAATGCTAACATTAAAATAGAAGATATCCAATGGAACAGAATAGGAAACCCAGAAATACAGCCACACACCTACAACCAACTGATCCTTGATAGTCAACAAAAACAACTGGGAAAAGACATTCTATTCAATAAAGGGTGCTAGAAAAACTGGCTAACCGTATATAGAAGACTGAAACTGGACTCCTATCTCTCATCATATACAAAAATTAATTCAAGATGAATAAAGACTTACATTAAGACTTCAAGCTACAAAAATTCTAGAAGAAAATCTAGGAAAAACTTTTCTGGACAAAATACAGGTTTCTTTTTTCTTTTCTTTTTTTTTTTTTTAGAGACAGGGTCTTGCTCTGTCGCCCAGGCTGAAGTACAGCAGTGCGATCTCAGCTCAATGCAACCTCTGCCTACTGGGTTCAAGCAATTCTCTTGTCTCAGCCTCCCAAGTAGCTGAGATTACATGCATACACCACCACACCCGGCTAATTTTTTTGTATTTTTAGTAGAAACAGGGATTCACCATGTCGGTCAGGCTGGTCTCGAACTCCTAACCTCAGACCTCAAAATGATCCGCCTGCCTCGGCCTCCCAAAGTGCTGGGATTACAGGCATGAGCCATTGCTCCTGGCCCAATACAAGTTTTTTAAGAGAATTTATTCTTCATTGCTTGATGATCATGAAAAAAATATAGGTTTTATAAATAGTAGAGAAGTCCCTGAAGTGTAAGAAATGGTCTAAGTGTAAAATAAAGTTAGATTTTTAAATAATGATTCAGTATAACATGATGGACATGAATGTAGATATGAGAATAGTTATTATAATATAGCATTTGTTCCAAGAAAGAAAAAAACAGTGCAATTTGAACAAAACCCAGCAAGCCATATTTAGGAAACTGAAACTTACTACAGAAAAGCAATGTATGTTATATAACAAAGAATGATCAATCTATTAAATGGTATTTTCACAATTAAGATAGTAATTTAAAAAATTATGTTCAAGATATTAAAATTTTCCAGCTTAAAAACTGTAATCAATTTAACTGACAAATATATACTTTCATAGTAGGAATTCAGTCAGGTGAAACAGAAGTAAAAGGAATAACTGAAACCATCAATACAACACTATGGAGTTTGTGTAAGTTTTAGGGAAACTGCTGCTGAGCTATACCATCTGTACTAAAGAAGGAAATCTTGTAAAACACATAAAACAATATGCATTCCCCAACACAACACTACCACACATAGAAACATAAAACAAAGAAAACTAAGTATCCTCAAAAATATGGAACTGATTAAATAAATAAAAACAAAGTTCATTTATAATACATGAAAATGCATCAGATGAAAGCAACAGTTGCTTAAAACGAATTTTGTGGACTTAAAAAAGATAAGCCTCATTCCACTTCATTAGCTTCCTCAAGATCAAAGTTGTACTCACTGTAAACAAAAATACTGGGGAAGAAAAGTGTGGCACGAGCAGTGGTTCAGGCAACAGCCCTGCAGAGATGAAGCTGTGGGCCTGGACAATGTTCTTCCTGGGAGAAATTCTTTTTTTTTTTTTTTTGAGACAAAGTCTCGCTCTTGTCTGCCAGCCTAGAGTGCGATGGCGCAATCTCCGCTCACTACAACCTCCGCCTCCCGGGTTTGAGGGAGTCTCCTGCCTCGGCCCCCCAAGTAGCTGGGATTACAGGCGCCTGCCACCACGCCCGGCTAATTTTTGTATTTTTAGTGGAGATGGGGTTTCACCAAGTTGGCCAGGCTGGTCTAGAACTCCTAACCTCATGTGATCCACCCGCCTCAGCCTCCCAAAGTGCTGGGATTACAGGAGTGAGCCACCGTGCCCAGCATGGGAGAAATTCCTACACCACTCACCGCTAGCTCAAAAAAGAGGACCATTAGTATATGAGATCAACATTGCCACAGTACCCTTGAGAGATACGTTTGTGACATTTCTCAGAAACCAGGCTCTTGTGATGCTCTCTATCTGAATATCATGATAAATGCTGATCATTCTACTCTAGCTTTAATAGTTGCATCTGTATGTAGCAGGATGATGTTAAAACTCCTTACTCAAAGTGCTCTCCTTCAAAAATTTTCTCTTACCCAGTAAACTCACTCCATAAGATAGTCCACAAGATATTCATAACCCCAGGAAAAAAGCATAAAATGTCAAACACTAGAAATGTTTTTATCCAAAGCAAGTCTCAGAGGCAAAAAATCACACAAACATAAAAGAGAATGCAAGATCAGAAAGAGCCACGGCATAAACAAGACAGAGAAAAACACAGGAGTTGGATTGTGAGGGATCTTGAAATGAGACAGTGCTCTGTCCACAGATCCCAAACTAAGAGTGTGAAGACAGAGATACGCTCCCTGTGTAGGACTAAGAATAAAGAGAGGACTTTTGTGTCAACTGTCTTTACAATTCTTCTATATAACAATCTCAGGAGACCCAACTCATTCCCCTGTCACAAACCTAAGAGTGTCCAAAGAAGAACTAAGAAAGTGGCTGAGGGACCTGAACAGGCAGAGAGGGCTGAAGATAGTCCAGTTCTAGGATCCCAGCTTCAAAGGAAGGGCAACCAATGTTTCCCCATCTCCTGACCAGCACTTTCAAGTATAGGAAATGGGGTGGAACCAGAAAAGCTCCAGGCATCAGGACTATGGAGCCCTCAGCTCCAATCTATATGGATCAGAGAACTGAGGATCAGATGGAATCAAGAACAGGAGGAGAGACCACATGGGAAAGAGACTTCTTTGAAAAGGCCCTTCCCATGCCACAGAGTCAAAGCATCAGAATTCACAGAATACAGATGACACTGTGGTCAATCACAACAGTCTTGTCCTTTGCTCTGTTTGAGCTGCAGCAACCCCTGGAGAGTGAAAGGGTAAACTTATACGTATCTGGAGAGCAAAGTGGTAAGCAGGAAAGAGGAAAACTTTCGGAGCTCAAAGAAAATCAAATTTGTTTCCCCACAGAACTCTCCCACTTGCAGAGTTTTACACAATTTCATGGTACCGCTTCCATTGTGCCCATCTGAGCTCTTACCTGTGATCATGCCTTTCATGCATTCCCCACAGTTTGGGTTCTTTGCTATTTTCACTTGGCTCACCACAGTCCAGGGCTCTTTCCCTTGCTCCAACATGGAGATAATATTCAGGTCAGGAAGACAGAGTCCTGCTTATAAAAAAAGAAAGAAGATGTCCCATGGTTTTTCCAGAACCCAGCCTAATGTCTAGGTAGAAGAGAAAACACTGCAGTTGAATCTACAAAACATTTCACAAACTCATCCATTGATTGCCTCCTTCTGAATGCTTAGTCAACACTATAAGATGAAGATATCTAGCTCTCTCCCAAGAAATACTGAATCAAAAACACAGGGACAGGCCAAGCGTACTGGCTCAAGCCTGTAATCTCAGCACTTTGGGAGGCCAAGACGGGAAGATGGCTTGAGCACAGGAGTTCAAGATCAGCCTGGGCAACAGAGTGAAACCCTGTCTCTACCTGGGCATGGTGTTGCACACCCATAGTCCCAGCTACTTGGAAGGCTAAGGTCATGAGATCATACCACTGCACTCCAGCCTGGGTGACAGACTGAGACTGTGTCCAAAAAAAAAAAAAAAGCACAAGGATAGAAAACAGGAACAGTGAAATGGATATATTAACTCCGCCATAAGGTTTTATATGTACCTCAGCTCTGGAACCACCACTAATGTACAAAGAAGGAAACAGAATATCCATAGAAACAGGACAGTTAAAGGCCAGATGCAGCATTATGAAGCTTTTTATTTGTGAATCAACAAGGCTTCAGTCTCTGTCAAATAATGTAGGGCCTCACAAGAAACACAGTAAGGAAAGTACAAAAATGCACAAGGGAAGATCCCAACTTCTGGAGGAAAATTATCCTCACCCAGGAAGCCGAGGTTCCTGTAGTTCTCCAACATCACGTCCCTGTACAAAGCTTTCTGAACAGGGTCCAGGCATTTCCACTCCTCCTGAGAGAATTCTACGGCCACATCCCTGAATGTCAAAGATCCCTGAAATGAAAAACACATTTCAATATGAGCAATGGGTGAGCTCTTATCTTTACATAAAATGAGGAGAGAACTGTCACATCAATTTGATTGAAGTGTGTGTTTTGACATATCCATTAAAAGCATCTGTGAGATAATTATGTGTCCCTAATTTTGGGTTTTATAAAATTCAATAGGAGATTAGGATTTTATCTAAATCGGTGTACATTTCTCACTTCTGTGGACAAAATAAGAAGTAAACACATGGTTATCCCTATGAAAGTTTTAGATATTATATTTGTTACACCAAGTGAGGTGTCCAGATGAGCTAGAATACAAGTGGTGTCTTCAGAGATGACAATGTTCTTAGTGGCTTTAAAGAAAGGTCAGAAACTAAAAACTGTGATGACAAAAGCAACAGCAAGGACTAAAGTTTTGGAACACTCCCCATATACTGGGCATTACTCCAAAGGCTTTACATGTTCTAACTCAAATGATGACATAATAACCTATGACAGAAATATTTCTTCCCATCTTACTAAAAGACAACTGTGTCACAGACAGGCTAAGAAACTCGCCTAGGTCAACAACCTGCAAACAGCAGAGCAAGCACCTGAACCCAGATGTCTAAAAATTAGAGTTGAATCAACAGAATCCAACAGTTATATAACAGAGTATGTCCTAGTCTTTCTGTGTGGCTATAACAAAATAAGAGAGACTAATTTATGAACAATAGAAATGTATTTCTCATGATTCTGCTGGCTGGGAAATCCAAGATCAAGGTGTCAGCAGGACTGATGTCTGCTGAGGGCTCATCCCTGCTTCGAAGATGATGTCTTGTTGCTGCATCCTCTGGAGGTGAGGAACACTGTGTCCCCACATGGCAGAAGGGACAGAGGGGCAAAAAGCAGTGAACTCCCTAGAATAAGCCTGTTGACATCTCATTGAAAAGAACACCATAACCCTCCCTCCCTCCCTCCCTTCTTTCTTTCCTTCCTTCCTTCCTCCCTCTCTCCCTTCCTTCCTCTTTCTCCTTTTCTCTTTCTTTCTAAGAAAAAAAAGAAAACAAAACAAAACAAAGAAAAGAACACCATATCCCATTAATAAAGGCAGACCCCTCATGATCCAATCTCCTCCTAAAGGCCACACCTCATAATTCTTGGAGATTGGGCATTAGGGATTAAGTGAACATAAACTGTGGAGGAGAGAAAAACACTCAGACCATAGCATTCTATTCCTGCCCCTCGAAATTCATGTACTTCTCACATACAAAATACATTCTATCCCAATGTCTCCCAAAGCCTTAACTTTTTCTAGTACCAATTCAAAAGTCTATAGCCGAGAGCTGCATCTAACTATAATCTATATCAGATATGGGTGAGACTCAAAGGTGTGTTTCATCTGGAGGCAAACTCCTCTCCAGCTGTGAACCTGTGAAATCAAATGAGTTATGTGCTTCCAAAATATAATGGTGGGGCAGACACAGGTTAGATATTTCAGTTCCAAAAGGGAGAAACAGGAAAGAAGAGGTAGCTGTTCCCATGTAAGTCTGAAACTCAACAGGGCACACACATTAAATACTAAGGCTTGACAATAATCTTCTTTGACTCCATGTCCCACCTTCTAGACATTCTAGAGAAGATGTGGGGTCCCCAATAGTTTTGTTGGGATCACCCCACATGGAAGTTCTTACACATGGTGGTCGAGTGCCTGTAGCTCTCCAGAGCTACATACTGGTGACTCTACAGTCCTGGGGTCTCAGGGGTGACCCTGCTCCCAGGGCTCTACTTGACCTTATCCTAATAGGGACTCTGAGTTGGCTCTTCCTCCACGGCTTTGCTTCACATGGCTCTGATGGGGACCCTCTGAGGTGGTGTCAATTCCATGGCTCGACTGAGCATGGCCCTAGTGGGGACTTTCTGTGGCAGCCTCACACCTACGGTATTTCTATGCCTGGGCTCCAGGGATCTCTGAGGCATTCCTTGAAATCTAGGTGGACACTGCCATGGGTCCACAACTCATGCCCTCTGCACACTTGCAGTTAGCACTGTGTGGATGCCGCCAACATTTACAATTTGTGTGTGTCCTCCGTGGTGGTGGCTGGAGTGGCACTTGAGACTACCTGAACCACAGCTGGGGTAGCCAAGGAGCACTGCTCTGAAATACAGAGATCACAGACCTGAGGTATCAGGGTTCCAAGGTCCAAAGGGGACCCTAGGTCCCTCACTTGAAACTACTCTGCTCTCAAGCACCTGGCACTCTGGACCTATAATGGGCATAGCAGTCTCAAAGATCTTTAAAGTGCCTTTGGGGTCATTCTCCCATTGTCTTGATAATCAGGACCTGGCTTACTTTGATCCATACTAATCCTATGACAGATTGCTTGGCTACACCTCCCTTGGTTTTCTCTCCTAAACGCTTTTAATTCTGTATATGACCAGGTTGAGAATTTTCCAAATCTTTACATTGGGCTTCTCCTTTGATTAGTAATTACATCTTTAACTCATGTGTCTCTTCTTGCATTTTACTATAAACAGTTCAGAGAAGCCATGCCACAACTTGAACAATTTGCTTTGAGATTTTTTTCTGCCAAACATCTTAGTTCATCACTCTTAAATTCTGCTTTCCACAAAGTACAAGGATATGGACATAATCCAGCCAAATTCCTTGCTGCTACTTTGTTACAAAGATGGCCTTTGCTCCAGTTTCCAGTAAATATTCCTCATTTCCATGACACCTCATAAGAATTGCCTTTACTGTCCATATTCCTACCAACATTCTGATCACGACCACTCAGATCATCTCTAAGACTGAGGATTTCTCTACACTGCTCCTCTTTTGAGCCCTCACCAGAATTGCCTTTAATTTGCTGCTCATGGCAAAACAGGCTTTTTTTTTCAGAATTCAATTCATAAGTGTGCCAGTATCTATGGATTACTCATTTCCAAAGCTGCTTCTACATTTTTAGTTATTTATTATAGCAACACCCTACTTCTGGTACTAATTTCTATCTTAGTTTGTGCTGCTATAACAAAATGCTTTAGATGCTAACGTATAAACAACAAATTTATCTCTCATAGTTGTCAAACAAGGATGACCAAGATGAAGTTGCCAGTAAGTTGGTTGTCTGGTGAGGGCCTCATTCCTTGTAGGAGGGTCTCATTCCTTGTTGCTAAGTCCTCTGGGGGCAGAAATGAATACTGTGTCCTCACGTTATGGAAGGCAGAAAACTACGGGAGCACTCCCTTCAACATGGAGGTCTCTTATAATTAGAAACAGTCCTAATTCCATTCATAAGTGCAGAGCCCTAGACACTTAATCACTGCCCAAAGAACAACTTTTATTGTTTTTTTTTTTTTTTTTTTTTGCCAGGTGCCCGCCACCCCGGGTAATTTTTTTGTTTTATAGTAGTGGGTAGTGATCTCGACCTCCTGGTCTCCTCATACAAGCGTGAGCCACCGTGCCCGGCCTAAGAACAACTTTTAATCCTACTGCAACAGGGATTTTCTACATGAATATTGGAGAGAATACCATCATTCAAACCACAGCACAAAAAGTACACTGCATAGCACAAAAAGTACACTGACAGAGGGTTGCCTGAGAAAACTTGAAGCAAGTTCAAGATTAACTTGGAACCACATAAAAGATCATTATATAGGCTGGGCACGGTGGCTCACACCTGTATCTTAGCACCTTGGGAGGCTAAGGTGGGTGGATCATGAGGTCAAGAGATCAGGACCATCCTGGCCAATATGGTGAAACCCCATCTCTACTAAAAATACAAAAATTAGCTGGGCGTGGTGGTGTGCACCTGTAGTCCCAGCTACTGGGGAGGCTGACGCAGAACTGCTTGAACCTGGGAGGTGGAGGTTGCAGTAGGCTGAGATCGTGCCACTGCACTCCAGCCTGGCGACAGAGTAAGAACCCATCTCAAAAAAAAAAAAAAGATCATCATATAAGCACACACATGCACGCACGTAATACATTACTATTCATACAACTAATCCATTCACATGATAATATAGAAAAAATTTTAAAAATTAAGCAAATCACTGAGAAGAAGAAATATGTAAAAAAGTTTTTATAATCCCAGCACTTTGGGAGGCCAAGGTGGGCAGATCACAAGGTCAGGAGATCAAGACCATCCTGGCTAACACGGTGAAACCCCATCTCTACTAAAAATACAAAAAATTAGCCGGGCATGGTGGCGGGCACCTGCAGTCCCAGCTACTTGGGAGGCTGAGGCAGGAGAATGGCATGAACCTGGGGGGGAGGAGCTTGCAGTGAGCCGAGATTGCACCACTGCACTCCAGCCTGTGCAACAGAGCGAGACTCTGTCTCAAACAAACAAACAAAAAAAAGTTTTTAAAGAAAAAACATTTTAAGGCCATAGAAACATTTAAGATATAATTTTCAATGATGTTCCCAAGCCTGTATCTTATGTAGAGAAAAGAAAAAAATTAAAATAAAACCAAGTAAATAATTTCAATTGTGAAAAGATAATAGGCTGACTTATGAAACGATGATGTTGTAAATAAAAACCAATCCAAACAAACATTTAAATTAACTGAAATAAGAAGCTATCTCTCAATGACATATTTTTTGGATGACTTTTTAAATCATTATTCTTAGGCATGTATGTTTTAGTATGCTTGGGACAATGAAAATGTATAAATTGTATTTTATTTACTTTGTACTTAGTACTTCATTTACTTATTTATTTTGTACTAATTCAATACTAGGCTGGAGAAAATGGTACAAAATTTTAAAAGTATATAAACTTTTATTACAATTACTATTAAATGCCTATATTTAAATATCTAAGTGCAATTTTATCCAATTAAATTTAGCTACTTATGCATTAACAAAAGCCAAATGGAGTTTATTAGTTTATTCCACCAATAAATAAAACAGTGATTCAGGATTAGGTGGTTTATTAGTGTAATACATTAAAATTTAACAGATTAAGATAGAAACAATATGTATTGCAGCAGTATATGCTTGCATAAATTATTAGAAAATTTAAAAATCATGTCAAAAAGGAAATCTGTAAAAAAAAAAAACAAAAACAAAAACCACAAACTGTTATTAAGGAAAAATATTTCACCCAACAAGTGAAACATTGGATTCATTTGGAAAAATATTTCACCAAACAAGTGAAACATTCAATTCATTTCCTCTAAATTAAGTAAGAGAAAAGGGGGTTGGCCAGGCCTCCTGTTATTCACCACTGCACTGGATGTCTGAGTAGCAGCAAAGAGAAAAGGTGGGAGGGAAAAAGGCAAGGAGGAGGTAGAGCCAAAGAGTTAGATCTACTAAAATTAAGAGATAACATGATTGTGGCCGGGCACAGTGGCTCATGCCTGTAATTCCAGCACTTTGGGAGGCCGAGGCGGGAGGATCACCTGAGGTCGGGAGTTCAAGACCAGCCTGACCAACATGGAGAAACCCCGTCTCTACTAAAAATACAAAATTAGCCAAGTGTGGTGGCACATGCCTGTAATCCCAGCTACTAGGGAGGCTGAGGCAGGAGAATCGCTTGAACCTGGGAGGCGGAGGTTGTGGTGAGCCAAGATCACACCATTGCACTCCAGCCTGAGCAACAAGAGCAAAACTCCATCTCAGGAAAAAAAAAAAAAAAAGAGATAACATGATTGCAACCCAGAAAAAGAATGTTTAAGTATACAAGCTAATAATACACTGAAATAATCTTCCTACTTTAGTAACACTAATTTAAAAACAACACACACACACAGAGCTAAATTTTCATTAGCATATATACCATGGCACTTAAGTACAAAACATTTTCAGAATTATGTAAACAAATTATAAAACTATACTGAGTGATGTCAGCAAGATAAAGGAACAAGAATCCCCAAACTCTCCAGTCACCACAGTGAAATGATTTTAACAACAATTCATGGACTAATTGCCTCGGGGATAAATCCAGAAAACAGTTCCGAGGTTTCTACACCTCAGGCTGACATAAAGCAAACAGTATAGAAGCTCTGAAGGAAAATCTGAAGCATCCACTTGACAGAGACCCAGCCCCTGCCATGCATTGGGTAACAGAAAAGAAACCCACAACTCCCAAGATCATCTAGGGGATGGAAAGGAGCAGAATATCTGTCCAACATCCTGACTTTTCAGATGACCAACTGATGGGCTGGTTTCTCTCTTCCTGAATATAAGCACTGACAAGAACAAGGTGAAAGGTTAGGGGCCACTGAGAAAAAGGATGATTTACATAAACCAGTGTGTGCAGTAACACAGACAGACGCTAAGTGAATATCTAGTACTACGGCTTACTGTAGCACCAAAGTCTGCAATATCAAAGAGAGACAACAGGCGAGCTTCTGGGTAGAAACTAGCAAACATTTTCAATGAAGAGATGACAAGCAAAGGCCCAGAGAGGACAAAATCCCCAGCCAGAAAAGGAGTGGAAGATCTCCAGAAACTAGTTGAGTTGACTGCAGAGTGTCCTCCCTGAACAAAGCAACCACCGAGAACTGGGGAGGTAGATGATTTTTCAAATAGGGAAGTGCCAAAAGAAGATAATAACACTTACAAAGAAATAGGAAAATATGGTCCATAAAAAGAAACCAAAGAAACCAATTAAGTCTCTACAAACCTACACTAAAGAAATGGTGATTTACATCTTGGTTTTGAAGAACTAAAAAGAAATGGGGATCACCCTCAGTATATGCAGGGGATTGGTTCCAAGATTCCCTAAGGAGACCAAAATCTATGGATACTGAAGTCCCTTATATAAAAAGGCATAGTATTTGCATATAACCTACCTATATCTTCCCACATGATTTAAATCATCTATACATTACTTATAATAGCTGATATAATGTAAATGTTACGTAAGTAGTTGTTATACTGCATTGTTTAGGAAATAATGACAAGAAAAAAAGGACTGTACATGTTCAACACAGATGAAACCATCCATTTTTTTCTGGCTGTTTGTAATTCATAGTTGGCTCCATCTGTGGCTGCACGAGCCATGAATACAGAGGGCTGACTATATGTGAATTACCAAATAATCTGAAATAGCAGCCACAAGAATGCTCAACGAGTTAAAAGAGAGCACACACAGACAATTTCACGAAATCAGGAAAACTGTATGAACTATGCATGCAAAGAAGAATATCAACAGAAATAGAAGCTATAAAGAAGAATCAAAAAGAAATTCTGAGGCTGGGCACCGTGGCTCATGCCTGTAATTCCAACACTCTGGGAGGCCAAGATGGGAGAATTGCTTAAGCCCAGCAGTTCCGAGACCAGCCAGGGCAACATGGCAAAATTCCATCTCTACAAACAGTACAAAAATTAGGCAGGTGTGATGGTGCACGCCTGTAGTCCCAGCTACTCAGGAGGCTGAAGTGGGAGGTTCATTTGAACCCGAGAGGCAGATGATACAGTGATCCAAGATCGTGCCACTGCACTCCAGCCTGGGAAAGAGTGAAACCCTGCCTGAAAACAAAAGAAAGAAAAAAAGTCGAGCTAAAAATACAATAACTGAGTTGAAAAATTTGCTAGATGAGTTCAACAGCTAACTTAATCAGGCAGAAGAAGGAATCGGTGAACTCAAAGGGGATTTTGACAGGGAGGAAAACAAAAACTACAAAAAATTAAGAAAAATAAAGAGAGCCTAAAGGGCTCATGGGGAAACCATCAAGCACCAAGAACATATGTATTTTGAAAGCCCAATAAATAATGTGAATATACCTAACATTACTGAACTGTAAGCAAACAAACAAGCTTTACTGAAAGACATAATAAATATATGATCACTGAATGACAAACTCAATTCTTACGGGAAGATGTGATGGTGACAAGACCTGCAACTGTAAAAATTCACGGCCATTCAAACACAAACAAAATATGTGGGAATTTAATAAAATGTGACTGTTGTATAAAAAAAGAACCGACAAAATTTTGGAAAGAAAATGGAGGGATTTGCCAATCTTCATATGAACCTATTATGACATTTATAATACAAAACTTTAAAAGCAATCAAATATAATCTACAAAAAGATATACACAAAAATTCAAATTAAAGATTCAATCAAAAAAATTCATGCAAAGAAAATGTAAGCAAGAAACATGAGATTTTAAAGAAACTTCATAATCACACCATGAGCCAGGCATTCCAAAAGATAAAACAAACATTTACTTATTTTTGCTTTTGTGGTATACCAGCCTAAAAGAAGCAATCATTCTTTGAACTGCCAGTGAAGTAACCCTCAGACACTTGTGGTGAAGATAGCATGCACAGAGGCAGCCACAGTGACATTCTTTGCAAAAGCGAAAAATTGTAAAAGATTCATATGTCTTCATTTAGAAATTCCTCCAAAGAGGGTGCAAAATAAGCTATTAGTGTTTATTAACATAAAAACATGTACATTTCAAAAACTTGCAAAATACAGCAGAACATTCACTGAAGAATTGTTTTCTAAAATCTCATAATGACTTGTAAATGCATCTTGACACCTCTCACTGACTGTTGCCACAGAACTCAAAATAGTAGCTACTCAATGAAACATGAGGCATGGTGGAGGATGTGACAGAGAAAAGGAACCTGGGTTCCTCTGGGTGGGTAATTGAAAGAGTGATTGCCTCTTCTAGGATGGTGCATTTCCTATTTTGCTGAATCTGGCAAGATTTCCCACTACCCCAAGTTCAAGGGTGCCCCCTTCCACCAACAACACATGATATTTCCCACTCTTTAAAAAAAAAACTACTACTATGTTCTTTTTTCTCTTTGAGGATCTAGAAAAGATAAAAATTCTTAGTATTTCCATTTTCCAATTCGTTGGACTGTGAGGACATTTCATTATTTTGTGGAAATCAAAATAAAATAATTTTCATTTATGCTCAATTTTCTTTTACCGCATTCTAGGAGCTATTTCATGTTCTGTAGTTAAAAGTTTTTAAATATATATGCCTTGATGTCCTTTTTTTAGGTTATAAGTTGTTTTTACTATAAAACTGAAGTGTGTTCTTGATGCCCTGTTTTTCACTTGTTTGCTTACAAATTTTATTGTATATATTTAAGGTACACAATATAGCAAGGTATAGATAGTAAAAAACTCACAACAGTTTAACAAATTAACATATCCATATCTCACAGTTACCTTTTTTTTTTTGCTTTTGTGGCAAGAACAGCTAAAATCTCATTTAGCACAAATTTCATATATAATAAAATGTTATTCCCTATCATCCTTATGTTGTACCACCTTCTTAATGTCTAAATTCCATCTCTGTTTGGACTTTTACCACAAAACAAATATATATATCATGTGATGTTTAAAATAAAAGTAATGTAATATTTAATAATAATTGGTGGAATGACAGAATTTGGCTCCATCTTCTCTGACATCAAAAAAGTTTGGCTCTTACATCTGAGCAAAATTATAACCGTTTTACAAAAAACAACTGCTGATAAGAGTCCCAGCAGGAACACCGCATTCTCTGTAGGATGGACATGCTAAGAATGGCTAAATTAATCTGACATTCAGGTTGATTTCATATTTTAAAATCAATGATGGAATAAAACAACCTCTATCACTGATGTCTGTACCTAGTTTTCCATTCCATTCCCAGTCATTAAGATTGCGGAGTTAGAAAGAGTGACTCATTCATTATAGCTTCAAATGTGATATAAAATCAGGCAGAAAAGATCTCCCTTTAAAGGCATCTTTTCAAGAATTTATGAGGTATTTGTGCATATTAACATGTGATTTCCACATACAGCTTCTCTACTCCTGGTCTACTGAGAGCTGACAGTGCATTCAGATGTTGCCCCTAAACAATCTCTGCTGCCCAAAAGCTGACACCACAGGACCCACACCCCGTCTCCAACAGTGTCTGGGTGTGAGCCCTTCCCAGGACCATGCCCAGTGGAGCCTCTTCCCAAGCTCGTGTCACTGCGTCACCGTGAGATCTGGAATCTAAGTGCAGAAGTGAGGGACTGAAGGAAGGCATGGGTGAGTGCGAGCAAATGTGTCAGGCAGGATACTTCAGACTCAGAGATTTGCAACTCCAATGCCCTGCATTTCAAAAAGGAAGGAGTCAGAACAATCCACCAAGATTATCACTTTACCTGAGGAAGAGCCATCCCTGGCTCCTTTTCTTTCTTCTTCCTCTCCTGGGCTTCTCTCTCAGTCAGTATAATTAATTCTTTAAAAGTCAAATCTGAAAGTCGAAAATATGTTGTTTAATCCTTGGAAACAACACATCCCTTTCTGCACCACAACCATGCCCACAGGGAAGGCCTCAGCATGTGGAGAGACAGCCCAGTGCACCCGGGTGATGCAAGGATAATAAATTCCTACACAAAGACCAAGTAAGTTTCTCACCCTTTTCTTCAGAACTTGTTCCGCTCCCGGAGAAGCCCCCACACACCCTGCAGCAGTGGGGAGCTGGGCTGGACTATGCTTCCCTTCAGGACACAGACCCATCCCTGATCAAAGCCCATACAGAGCACAGCCCCCTCACCTCCCTGTGGATCACAGGCTGAGCTCAGCTCTCAGAAACAGAAGACACAGAGGCTGGATGCTCAATGCTGGATACAAATTAGAATCAACTTGGGTACCTTAAACAATATGGAGGTTGAGTCCATCCTACCTATTGGAAGTGGAATCTGTGGTAAAAGGGCATAAAATGTGTATTTAAAAACTGCCTTAGCACGCTAATGTGAAGCCAGGGTTGAGTACATCTTAAAGGGGACAAGACTAGAACAGCCCCATCCTCCCAGCTCTGCTCTTCCCTTGGGGCCTCATTGTTACCAGTTTGTAGACAGTAGAAGACAATGGACCAGAAAGAAACACAGAGACACATAATATGCACCAGGGGTAGGGGTGAGGGTGTGGCTGGAGTGTTAAATGGTGAGAGGAGGGTGAGTTGCAGAAGTCCCAATGGAGAAGGTGATATCGGAACAAAGACCTCAAGAAGGAAGGATGTTTGCACTTGCAGCTGAGGGGCCAGACAGCCCAGGTAGAGGCCCCGAGGCAAGAGTAACCTCAGCCCAAGGAACAGGAAAGAGGCCTGTGTGGCTGGAGCAGAGGGAGCAGGGAGGACACAGGCAGGAGATGAGGTCAGAGAGGTTCTGGGCAGCAGATTAGGTAGAGATGAGGTATTCAAACATTTTTCTCCCACAGCTCACAGTAATTTAAGAAACTATGTATTTCCTCACCCGTTTTAAGTAAACATAACTTTTCTTTATCACATGAATTAAAGCACTTCTTTTTAATGTCATGTTTTCTCTATTTCAAATACATGCTGACATGTAAAGCTAAGGCCAGGATGTACAGGGTCGCCATCATCTGAGATGTGCAGGAACGCAGGGGAATGTACTTGGTGAGTTCAGGCAATCACTTTTGGTGGAGATACCTGTTAGATGGCTGAGCAGAGAGAGGAGAGGACAAAGGGACACGGAATTCTAGAGTTCAGGGGACAGGTCTGCAGGGGACATGGAGACGTGTAGGTGGGTAGGTGGGTGATATGGATCGGCTCTGTGTCCCTGGCCCAAATCTCACATTGAATTGTAATCCCCAGTGTTACTGGTGGGGTCTGGTGGGAGGTGGTTGGATTATGGGGGTGGATTTGTGTTGAATGGTTTTGCACCACCCCTTGGTGCTGTTCTTATCATAGTGAGTTCTCACGAGATCTGGTTGTTTAAAAGTGTGTAGCGCCTCCCCCCTCACTCTCTCTTACTCCTGCTCCCGCCATGTGAGACGCCTGTTTCTCCTTCACCTGCCATGACTGGAATCTTCTTGCAGCCTCCCCAGAAGCAGATGCTGCTATGCTTCCTGTGCAGCCTGCAGAACTGTGAGCTAATTAAACCTATTTTCTTTATAAATTACCCAGTCTCCAGTATTTCATTATAGCAATTCAAGAATGGACTAATACAATGGTGTTTAAATTCATAAGATGAGGTGATGAGGAAAGACAGTGGGTGTGGACAGAAACAAGAAGAGGTTCAAGGACTAAGCCATGAGTCATTCCCACATTGGGAAACATTCAGTCAGGATACAGCAGCAGAGGAAAGTGTGAAATGGTCAGGGAGATGGCAAGAAAATCAAATAGCTCCTGACAGGAAAAGAAAGAGTAAAGCAGGAAATGAAATACATTGGATTTAGAAATGGGGAGGTCACTGGTGACTCTGAAAAATAAAGTTATCAGTGGAATGGTGGATACGAAAGTTTCATCCAATGCATTCAAGACACAGTTGGAGGCAAGAAGTGAAGACAGAGACTCTGAACAAGATTGTAGTGTATTATGCTCTTAAATGAAGCACAGAAGAGGGGTACTCACTACAGGCAGAAACACAGTTAATGGTATGTTTTGTTTTAATTAGGGTACAGTGGAAGGAAACTAGAGGCTTTAGGGTCTGTGTGTGTGCATGCATTTAATGGGCAATACACCACCATCAGTAAACACTGTTTAAAGTAATTCTGTAGAAGTAAAAATGAATGACAGTTAAACAAACTTTATGGAAGCCCAAAGTATTTTTGTTGTTTTCTTTTTAACTTATATTTTAAGTTCAGGGGTACATGTGCAGGATGTGCAGGCTGGTTACATAGGTAAACGAGTCATGGGGGTTTGTTGTACACATTATTTCATCATCCAGGCATTAAGCCTAGTATCCATAAGTTATTTTTCCTGATCATCTCCCTCCTCCCACCCTCCACTCTCAGGTAGATCCCACTGTGTGTTGTTTCCCTCTATGTGTCCATGTATTCTCATCATTTACCTCCCACTTGTAAATGAGAACATGCAGTATTTGGTTTTCTGTTCCTGTGTTAGTTTGCTAAAGATAATGGCCTCCAGCTCCATCCATGTCCTGGGAAAGGACATGATCTCGTTGTTTTTTATGGGAAGGCTGTTGTTTCGGACTAGCCTCCCGAACTACCAGACCAAGCTGGAATGAAGTCTCTTGTGCTAAGTGCCACATTATCAAACTGAACCTTGAAATGGGCCACGTCTAGTGGAAAAAAAAACTCCAAAAAATAAACAGGGGAGGCTAGGCGCGGTGGCTCACACCTGTAATCCCAGCACTTTGGGAGGTCGAGGTGGGCGGATCACCTGAAGTCAGGAGATTGAGACCAGCCTGGCCACCGTGGTGAAACCCCGTCTCTACTAAAAATACAAAAATTAGCCGGGCATAGTGGTCCATGCCTGTAATGACCCCACCACCGAATACTGGCACCACCATCTACTAAAACAGATGTCTTCAATGATGCACACATGCCCCAATGAGACCCCAACATCTTCCAAGGAAACTCTCCATATTGACATTTAGATATTCCAAAATGCATCTGTAACCATCTTAACGTGCAGCCCAAAATACTTCAAAAAAAAAAAAAAAAGCCAAACGTAGCCCCCCTAAATGATCTCTATGATTTTCCAGATAATACTTTGGTGAGTTGCAAGATTCTTGCACTCCCAAAAGACCCCACAGAAGTCACCACGAAAAGTGCTTATGGCAGTACAGCTCTGGGTTCCACGCTCTCAGGACCAATGAACCAACTCTCCAGCTGCCCACCCTCCCTGTGAACTCAACTTAGGCCTTGCTTCTCACTTCAGTTGACGATAGAACAATATGAGTTTGGCCGGGCGCGGTGGCTCACGCCTGTAATCCCAGCACTTTGGGAGGCCGAGGCGGACAGATCACGAGGTCAGGAGATCGAGACCATCCTGGCTAACACAGTGAAACCCCATCTCTACTAAAAATACAAAAAATTAGCCGGGCGAGGTGGCGCCTGTAGTCCCAGCTACTCGGGAGGCTGAGGCAGGAGAATGGCGTGAACCCTGGGGGGCGGAGCCCGCAGTGAGCCCAGATCGCGCTACTGCACTCCAGCCTGGGCAACAGCGAGACTCTGTCTCAAAAAAAAAAAAAAAAAAAAAAAAGAACAATATGAGTTTGGATTGTATGGGTCCATTTATAAAAGAATTTTCTTCAGTAAACATCTGAAAAATATTTCGAAGACTTGCAACAATTTGAAAAAACTCGCAGATGAACCATGTACCCTAATTAAGAAAAGGGTATGCCAGAAATGCATAAAATATATGTAGATATTAGTCTATTTTATCATTTAGTACCATAAAACATACACAAATCTATTCTAAGTTAAAATTTGCCAAACTTACATAAACACCTCTAGACTGTGTATGGTTCCATCTGCAGTCAAAATAAATGTAAAAAAATGTAAAGATGCAGTATTCAATTGTAACTGCATTAATGAACTGTAGTACATACTGAACTTCTACAATAATTTCACAGGCACCTCCCATTGCTATTGTGGTGAGCTCAAGTATCTGTTTAATGTGCCCTGTGATGTTAATCATCTCCATGTGAACTGTTAATCTCTCTAGTAAATTGCAGACCACAGTAAAAACTGATCTTTGTGGTTCCGGCACATTTTTCATTGTTTGGTGCAATACGATAAACTCTGAATAACAACATGGGACCCATCTGAAGTGCCACTAGTGATGCTGGAAGTGCTCCCAAGAAGTAGAGAAAAGTCATGACATTACAAGAACATGAATTGCTTGATACGTACCATAGATTGAGGTGTGCAATTCAGTTGCCCTCCATTTCAGGATAAATTAATCTGGTGTAAGGACCACTGTTGAAAGAGAAAATTCATGAAGCCGTCACTGCAGCTACACCAGTAGGCACAAAAACAGTGTACTTTTTGCTAAATACCTTTTTTATCTCATATTGAAAATGCAGCTTTTAAACAGGTGCAAAATCACTATAATGAAGGCATACCTGTAGACTCTAATATGATTTGAGAAAAAGGGAAGTTATTTTATGACAACTTAAAGCAAAAGGAAGGTAAAGGATCTAAAGCTGGAGAATTTGATGCCAGCAAAATATGGACTGATAATTTAAGAAGTTTGGCTTAAAAAAATGTCAAGATAACAGAAGCAGCCACTCCAACCAAGAGGCAGTAGATGGGGTCCCAAATGCCATGAAGAAAATTATTAACGAGCCAGGCATGATTGCTCACCCCTGTAATCCCACCACTGTGGAAGGCCAAGGTGGGCAGGTCACTGGAGCCCAGGAGTTCCAGACCAGACTGGGCAACACGGCAAAACCCCGACTCTACTAAAAACAGAAAAAAATTAGCCAGGCATGGTGGCACATGCCTGTAGTTTCAGCTACTCGGGAGGCTGAGGTGAGAGGATGCCTTCAGCCCAGGAGGCAGACATCACAGTGAGCCGAGGTCACGCCACTGCACTCCACCCTGAGCAACCGAGCAAATAATAAGGAAACTGTGGCATTCCAAAATGATCCATGCACCCTCACAACCACCCATAATCCCACTTCCAAGTGCTTCTGCCAGACCTAAGAAATTCCTTTCCAAGAGTTCCACACACCCCTTGCTCTTATAACCACACTTGGGACAGGTGCACACACCATACTGTGGCTCATCTGAAGGCCCACCCTTGCTTTCCGGAGCCTTCTATGGACTCCCCTCCATTTTTCCCCATTTTTCTACCTCTCCTCCACGCATGCATGAACAAACTAGGCTAAAAGGTACAGGATCTCTGGGCACATGCAACACAGCAGGAATGTACACAAACTGCAAACTAAAGGACCCTGGGCCTTCAGTATGAAGACCACAAAGTTGGGCCTGCTGAGAAAACTTGCCAGCAAGTGGTGACAATATTAAGTCTAGTTTAAAGGCAGCTGGGCATTGGCTAGATTAAGTTCGGTGAGGATGTCTCAGAAGAGGGGCCCTAAATATTTCTATACACTAAAGACAAAATATCTGAAAAAAGAAATAAAGAAAACAGTCCCATTTGTAATAGCATCAAAAGGAATAAAATACTTAGGAATAGATTTAACCAGTGAAGTAAAAGATCTGTACACTACAAGCTCTTCAGACACTGATAAAAGATATTGAAGAGGCCAGGAAAGTGGCTCATGCCTGTAATTCCTGTGCTTTGGGAGGCTGAGGTGGGAGGATTGCTTGAGGTCAGGTTTGAGACCAGCCTGGGCAACATAGTGAGACTCTTTCTCTACAAAGAAAAGAAATTAGCCAGGTATGGTGGTGCATACCTGTAGTCTTAGCTACCTGGGAGCCTGAGGCAGGAGGGTTGCCTGAGCCCAGGAGTTCAAACCTGCAGTGAGGTATGATCGCCCCACTGCATGCTGGCACTGCAGCCTGAGTAACAGTGTGAGGCTGGTCTCTTAACAAAAAGGGAAAGGGAAAGGGAAAGGAAGACTGTAGACAGCCGAAAGCCAGAGGGTCATGACCAACTCAGCATTCCACTGAAGGCTATATGATTAAACAGCAAACTGTTTATCATGAATGCAGGATGTGGGCAAACTCACATCTGCCCTGCCACCAGAAGGTATGCTGAGTACAATCACTCCCTGGCGCCATGCTCCTTAAGGTTATCTACTGGAACATCTGGAGGCTACTGTTCAGAGAATGCAGTCGTGCAAGCCTGCACCGAGTCAAGCAGCTGACAGACAACCACCCACTTCTCCCTATCTCCTTTACATCTCCTTTACTCAATAAATACGAAAGGCTCTAAAAGCTCAGGAAGCTCAGGACTCTTGTTCACTAGAAGCAAGGAGCCCGACCCCTTCTTCCAAATATACTCTTTTGTCTTTGTCTTTATTCCTGTGTTCGATCCCCTTTGTTCAGTCCAACGGGGATTGGGGCTGCAAAAAAGAAAAAAAAAAAAAAAAAAAAAAAAAAATTGAAGAACACAAAAAGAAATGGAAAGCTATCCCATGTTCATGGATTGTAAGAATACTTTTAAATTATTAAAATGTCCATACTATCAAAAGTGATCTGCAAATTCAGCACAGTCCCTATCAAAACTCCAATGCATTTTTCACAGAGAAAAAGAAAAAAAACCCTAAACTGTTATACAACCACAAAAAACTCTGAAGAGCCAAAGTACTGTTGAAAAAGAACACGCTAGAGACGTCATACTTTCTGATTTCAAACTATATTATAAAGGTACAGCAATCCTAACAGTATAATACTGGCATAAAAACACATTGAGACTAATCAAACACAAGAGAGCCCAGAAATAAACATGCACATATACAACTGGCCTTTGACAAGGGTACCAAGAATATACAATGAGGAAAGGACAGTCTCATCAATAAATCCTGTCAGGAAAACTGCATATTCACATTCAAAGGAATATGAAACTGGACCCTTATCTCACACTATATGCAAAGATAAACTCAAAATGGATTAAAGATTTCAATATATGATCTAAAACTGTAAAACCCCAGAAAATAGAAAAAAAGCTCCTTGACATTGATCTTGGCAATGATTTTTTTGGATATGACACCAAAAGCCCAAGCAACAAATGGTGGGACTACATCAAACTAAAAAGTGGGACTATGTCCAACTAAAAAGTTTGGCCAGGTGCAGTGGCTCATGCCTGTAATCCCAGCACTTTGGGAGGCCAAGACAGGCAGAGCTCTTGAGGTCAGGAGGTTGAGACCAGCCTGGCCAACATGGTGAACCCTGTCTCTACTAAAAAATTAGCTGGGAGTGGTGGTGCAACCTGTAATACCAGCTACTAGGGGGGCTGAGGCAGGAGAATCACTTGAACTCAGAAGGCACACGTTGCAGTGAGCTGAGATTGCACCACTGCACTCTAGCCTGGGCAACAGAGTGAGACACCATTTGGGGGGTGGGGTGGAGGAGGGGCAAAGCTCCTGCACACCAAAGGAAACAATGAACTAAATGAAAAAGCAATTCATAAGATGGAAATATGTATCTGCAAACCATATATTTAATAAGTGGTCAACATCCAAAATATATAAAAACTCCTACAATTCTACAGCAAAATACCCCAAATAATCTCAATAAAAATGGGCAAAGGACCTGAACATTTTCCAAATAAGACATACAAATGACCAACAGGTATATAATAAGGTGCTCAAGATCACTAATCATCAGAGGAATGCTAATCAAAACCACCATAAGCTATCACCTCATACCTCTTACGAAGGCTATTATTAAATAGGCAAGAGATAACAGGTGTTAGCAATGATATGGAGAAAAATGAACCCTTGTACACTATTGCTGGGAGTGTACATCAGTACAGCCATTATGAAAAACACTATGAACATTTTTCCAAATATTAAAAATAGAACAAAATGCAATCCAACAATCCCATTTCTGGGTATATATCCAAAGGAAATAAATGAAACCAGTATCTTGAAGAGACATCTAGGCCAGGCATAGTAGTTCATGGCTGTAATCCCAGCACTCTGAGAAGCTGAGGCGACAAGATCACTTAAGACCAGTAGTTAGAGACCATGCTGGACAACATAGCAGAGACCATGTATCTGCTGAAAAAACAGAGACAAAAAAAACGGCCGGGTGTGGCGGCTCACGCCTGTAATCCTAGCACTTTGGGAGGCCAAAGCAGGCAGATCACAAGGTCAGGAGTTAGAGACCAGCCTGGCCAACATGGGGAAACCCCGTCTCTACTAAAAATACAAAAAGCTGGGCGTGGTGGCAGGTGCCTGTAATCCCAGCTACTCGGGAGGCTGAGGCAGGAGAATCATTTGAACCTAGGAAGTGGAGGTTGTAGTGAGCTGAGATTGCACCATTGCACTCCAGCCTGGGCAACAGGGCAAGGCTCTGTCTCAAAAAGAAAAAACCTTACAAAATATCTGTCCCCCATGATCACTACAGTATTATTCATAACAGCCAAGATATGGAAACAACCCAAGTGCCCATCCATGAATAAATAAATATGTGTGTATATAGACATAGATATACAGTGTTTGTGTGTACATATATATAATGGAATATTATTCAACCACAAAGAGAAGAAAATCCTGCTATTTACAACAACATGGATGAACCTGGAAGACATTATGCTAGGTGAAATAAGACAGAAACTAAAAGACAATTACTGTATGACCTCACAAGCAGAATCTAAAAAAGTCCAATTCATAGTAACAGGGTAGAACAGTTGTTGCCACGGGCTGCTGGGGGGTGAAAATGGAGAAATGTTGGTTAAAGGGTACAAATTTTCTGTTATAAAATGAAGAAGTTCTGAGGAATCTAACATACACCATGGTGACTATACTATATTGGACACTTTAACAGTTTGGAAAGTTTTTGAAAAATCTAAGAAATTATGGGGTAAAAGTTTAAAAAATGATGGCACTTAATATTCAGAAATGAATGAGATCAGCTGATTATAGGATGCCACCAATTCTTATTTCTGGAGTTAGCAACTACAGAAAAGAAGCAATTGAATAAAATTTATCTCAAGCTTCCAAAATAACAATGAATTAACTGTAAAGCAACTACAAAGAAAAAAGTAAATTCATCACAGAAAAAACAAGACTTTCAATGCTCCTGCGAAGACATACCTTGTAGGCCTAGTGTGATGGCTCACATCTGTAATTCCAGTAGGTTGAGAGGCTGAGGTGGAAAGACTGCTTGAGGCCAGGAAGTAGAAGCTGCAATGAACCGGTATCAAGCCACTGCTCTCCAGCCTATGCGGCAGAGAGAGACCATGTCCCCCCCCCAAAAAAAAACAAAACAGAGCAAAGCCAGAAAAAACACCAAAGACATATCTTGTAGTGACAGTCAATCATTTCTTGCCCCATTTCTCCCCTCCTTTATCCTCTACTCCATCACTGGGAAGAAGAGAGTTACTACAAATAACTGGATCAAGTCAATGCCCTGTGGCATAAAATAACTGGATCATAAATACAAAATGCACAAGGCTTACAGAAAAAACTTTGGTGATTTTCATCCTCATGAGTACAACTTAAACATATTTTAAATCAGAGTATAAAGCCACAAATCAATATATTACAACCACCATCCATATCCAATCAACTGTCACACATCTGGATGGGGTCCTCTCCCACTTTCTTCACTGCTATGTGTTTCCCTCTCTCATTCTGCGAGTCTTTTTCTTCTCCTTTTCTGTTTTTCACCCCTTTCTTTATTCCCTCTTTTCTGTCTGTTCTGCCCAATGCTTCACAAACTTCACCTCTTGTAGCTCTTTCTCCCCAATCTTTCCAAATTGTCCCCAATCTCCACGTATTTCTGCCTCTTTCCCCCCATCTAAGCTCCCTCTCTCCTCTCCTTGTTAAATTCCCTCTTCCCTGTTACATCTCCTTTGTTCCCACTCTCTAATACCCCCAATTTCCTAGGCTTCCTCCCTGCTGTGGTTCTCCCTCTACTCTGCTTGTCATCCACTGCCCTCTCTCTCTTTCAGTCCCAGCACCACGAAGCTCTTGTCAGCCGCGGCTCCAACTCTTTTACCTTCTCCCCACTGTCTGTCTGCAGTGCCTCCTCCTTTGCCGCCCCACTCTATTTTGCTGCCCTTCATCTCTCCGAAGGTCCCTCTTTTTTTCTAAAATTCTCTATGTGCTTTTCTCCCCCTGCTACTTTCTCCATCCGTTGTCTTTCACTCTTGCTCTCTTTGCAAGTCCCTAAATTATCATCCATTTTGCCGTGTATTTATGGGTCTCCCTCATTCTTTTCTCCTCAGTTTTTCCTTTTGCTCCGTCGTTCTCCGTCTTTTCCTCTCCTGATCCCTCTCACCCACACATTCGGGAGGAAAGGGGAGGAATAGGATGCCCACCTCCCGGAAGAGCACATTTTCCAGTGCAGTAAAATTTGGGAAGGAAGAACACTGGGTATCACAAGACAGACTCAGGTCACCTGCCCCAACGGGGAGTCAAGAAAAGCAGTGGCTGTGAAGGGGAAGCCTGGGGAGCGGAAGGACCCGGCGTGAGGACGACACAAGGTGACGTGGGGAACGATGTCTCACAGGACAGGTCTGCAGAATCCCAGGACCTGGGAGGAGAAGCGGCTCCTTCAGGAGCAGGACGGTGGGCGCTCCCCTCCAGGGGCAGACGAGGGAGGAGCTCGGGGATCGCGAAGGGCGCTAATCCACCTCCCGAATGAGGACTCGACTTGGCGCGGGGCCCAAGCAGCAGTAACACGACCTGAATGGGGTTGTCTACATGGTCCTAAGGAAGAAAGGCAGAGAGCAAGGAACAGCCTCAGAGAGATTTTAAACCGAAAGGGAAGCGATTCTCCTACTTACTTGGGACTAAGAGGCTGTTGTGGGTATTTTAAGGTCCGTAGCGATCCCCAGGTTACGGGTATGGAGAACCGAGGACTGCGAAGTGCACGTTTAATCAAGGTAGACGAAGCGAAGCAAACGTTTAATCCAGGTAGACCGAAACACACGCATAGCGACGTGGCCTTTCCCCAGCGCGATCTACTTCCGGGTGTGCAGGAAACTGCGCGGAAAGAAAAACTGGGCGACCTGGGGGCGGGGCCTAGGCGGGGCGTCACTGGGAAAGGGCTGGGCTGAAAGACGGGCCTGACTTGGAGAGTGGCCCGAAAGGGTGGTGGGAGGCCCGGGGCGGTAGGGGGCGTGACTAGGTAGGGCTTGGCTGGACCGAAAACTGGGATGAAGCGGGGCCTCCAGGGGTGGGCGGGGCCGAGGGGGGGCCTGTTCTCCACTCCGCCTCTCACCCAGCAGGACTTTGTTTTCCAGATTTGGGAGTATTTCTGACTATTTCTTGTCCTGTGAAGCAGCGTTGCTTCTTGCCTATTTTAAATTAATGTTTCAGAATTTAAGGTTGAATCTTAAAGTTGTGGTCCACTTACACTGGAAACTAAGATGATTTATTCTTAACAAGTTGAACTGATTTAAGTCAAAACCGATTTTTCCGAGCCTGGTGGACTCCATCCAGTCTTACCAGAGAAGCTGAAGCTACACAGTAGTCAGGGAACTAGGATCTCGGTGGGGATTGGATGTGGAGTGGTGACTGGATCCAGGAAACGAGAAGACATTATGCCAAGCGAAATGTGCTAGACACAGTGTAGAAAATGAAATAAGTAGAGGTTCCTCTTCAAAGGGACTTTCCTCCCAGTCTAATTGAGAATAGATAGTAACCTCTCTTAGAAGCAAAATTTTCTCAAAGACCTGTGCTAATATTCTTAAATATTTGGTAGCCATAATAGGTAAATCAATATACTCTGTGTTCTTAGCTCCCACATTTTAGCCTAGATATTTGCCCTGGCATGCCTGAACTGTTCCAAGCAAGCATTAGGTCATAGCCTATTCCTCTTCCTTATTTGGAAGTGTTTTTGCCTCTCTCAGCCTTCCACAAGTTACTTCCTCTCTTCCTTTGTTCTCCTCTGCCTTTGCCTCTTTTGGGAAGTTCTAAAGTGCTAGCCAATCGGGTCAAGCACAGAATTGGGTCCGATTCCAGCCAATGGAAACCAGACACAGCAGTAGGATGGACACGTCAGTTTTTTTGTTTTTGTTTTTGTTTTTTTTTTTGAGACGGAGTCTCGCTCTTTCGCCCAGGCCAGGGTGCAGTGGCGCTATCTCGGATCACTGCAAGCCCTGCCTCCTGGGTTCACGCCATTCTCCTGCCTCAGCCTCTGGAGTAGCTGGGACTAAAGGCACCCACCACTGCACCCAGCTAATTTTTTGTATTTTTAGTAGAGACGGGGTTTCACCGCCTTAGCCAGGAATGTCTCGATCTCCTGACCTCGTGATCCGCCTGCCTCAGCCTTCCAAAGTGCTGGGATTAAAGGCGTGAGCCATTGCACCCGGCCATACACATCAGGTTATAAATGACCCTATCTCCTTTGTTCGTGTGTACTCTCGTGGCAAGACTGCTAATGAGCGGCACCCTTTCTGCAGAAAGTAAACTAGCCTTGCTGAGAGATCCTTTGTCTCAGTGTTGATTTTTGCGACACTGAGCACCTGTTCCCAACACACACAAAGAAACATACTTCATGCACTTACTTACATGTGCTAAGTACAAACATCAAATTCAGAGTAACAAAGTAGAAGGGTGGTTTCCAGGGCTGAGGGTCTTTCCTATGCCTGTCCCACCATTATATTTTGGAAGCAGATAACTTCTCTGGCTTCACAGATTCACAGCTGGGCAGAAATTTTGCCTCAGGATGAACCACATCTTGTGGCTCACCCATATGTGATTCAGATAATATTTAGGTGATATTTGGGCCTTAGAGTTGATACTGCAATGGATTAAGACTTTTCAGATGGGCCAGGCAAGGTACCTTAGGCCTGTAACCCCAACAATTCAGGAGGCCAAGTCTGGCAGATTACTTGAGCTCAGGAGTTCAAGACCAGCCTGGGCACAGAGCAAGAACCCTGTCTCTACAGAAGATATAAAAATTAGCCATGCTTAGTGGCACACTCCTGTAGTCCCAGCTACTTGGGCGGCTGAAGTGGCAGGATCACTTAAGGCCAAGGGTTTGAGACCAGCCTGGGCAACATAGCCAGACCCCATCTCTACAAAAAATTAAATTAGCCAGGCATGGTGGCCTGCATGTGTGGTCCCAGCTATTGGGAGGCTGAGGCAGGAGGATCACCTGAGCCCAGGAGGTCGAGACTGTGATAAGTCATGATTACACCACTGCACTCCAGCCTGGGTGACAGAGAGAGACCCTGTCTCAAAGAAATAAATAAAAGATTTTTGTTCTGATGGGAGTGAAGGGATCTTGCATGTAAGAAGGACATAAAGTTTAGGAGTCCAGAACACAGTGTGTTATGAGCAGAATAATTTCCACGAAAAAAAAACAACCCTATCTTGAAGTCCTAATACCCAGTACCTCAGAATATAACTGTATTTGCATATATGGCATCTACAGAAGTGATTAAGTTAAAATAAGCTTGTTAAAGTGGGCTCTGATCCAATCTGGCTGATTTCTTTATAAGAAGAGGAGATTCAGCTGGGCAAAGTGGCTTGCCCCTGTAATCTCCACACTTTAGGAGGCCAAGGTGGGCAGTTCCAGCCCAGCCTGGGCAACATGGTGAGACCCTGTCTCTACTAAAAATACAAAAATTATCTGGCAATGGTGACCCACACCTGTACTCCCAGCTACTGAGGAGGCTGAGGTGGGAGATTTGCTTGAGCCTGGGAGGCAGAGCTTGCAGTGAACCAAGATGACACCACTGCACTCAGCCTGGAAGCCAGAGTGAGACTCTTGTCTCAATAAATAAACAAATAAATAAATAAAAGATAACGCCAAGGTAGCAGGGAGCTAACTTGCCTTCTTCTGTTATGTGCTTGATGAAAAATTGAAGCAGAAAGTTTATGAGCTATGTATGTTATCTGTGCAGAAAAGCTATATGTCCTAAGCCATAAAGAAAAACAGATCTACAGCTTATCTGCTTCCTGTATTTTGTTTATATGTCCTGGACCACGAAGAAAGGAAGTTTTTTAAAATTTTTTGTTTTGTTTTTTTGAGACAGAGTCTCCCTCTGTCACCTAGGCTGGAGTGCAGTGGCATGATCTCAGCTCACTGCAACCTTCGCCTCCTGGGTTCAAGCAATTCTCGAGCCTCAGGCTCCAGAGTAGCTGGGGCTACAAGCACCCACAACCACACCCAACTAATTTTTTTTTTTTTTTTGTATTTTCATAGAGACAGGGTTTCACCATGTTGCCCAGGGTGGTCTGGAGCTCCTGAGCTCAGGCAATTCGACCACCTTGGCCTTCCAGAGTGCTAGGATTACAGGCGTGAGCTACCGCACCTGGCCTAGAAAGGCAGATTTATAGCTTATTTGCTTTATCTCTTTGCTTTCCCCCGGTCCTGCCAGGCTGACTCCTTTTCCCTAATTAGGTCTCCACAGACTCTACCATAAAAGTGCATTTTTCTCACCCTCCTATAAAATCCCTGGGCTCCTGGTTTTACTACAAATAAACCAGGTTTCTATTTCCTAGCATGAAAAGTTTGTCAGAAAAAAACAGAGGTAGCATGGGATGTTCTTTCTTTTCTTCAAAACTAATTCATTTCCTCTTCTTCTCTTTCCTGTCTCTCTCTTCCTAGACTGGCCTGCGCAGTTCTGGATCCCCAGTGAATCCTTGGGTTGACGTACAAGGGATGAAGAACCTATAGGAAAGGGAAATCTCTAGCTCTAAGAGGTGGCTTTTTGGATGTCTGGATGCACTCATAACCATCCTCATGTTGCCAGAAAGAGGTCCTGATCCAGAACCTGAAACCGCCATTGCAAATTATAACTGAGAATGATTACAGTGAAAGGGATCTGATCTAACCAACTCCATCTTGCTTTTAACCTCCAAGCTGCCTTTGTTCACTCCTGGGTGTAGGCCAAACTAGCTTTGGGAGGAACTTAGTTTATCTTTTGAAACAAAGACATTAATAGCCCTTTCCCAAAACAAATCCCCTTTCTGCTTGGGACTAGACTGCCTTTGTAGGACTAACAAGTTAGTCACAAGATTAGAAACTATAGTTTAGGAGTCATGCCGCTAGAGGCTACAAGATTGTCACCTTTCCCAAATTGTTCCTGGGAATAACATCAGTATTTTAAAACCTAAGATCAGTGTTTGAGATATTTTGCAGACCCTGCACTTGATGGATCACCTGACACCCAGATCAATAAACTGACTCATCTGGTCATGTGACACCACCCAGGAACTGACTCAGTGCAAAAGGACAGTGTCAACTCTCTATGATTTCATCTCTGACCAACCAGTCATCACTCTGGACTCACTGGCCCCTACCCATCAAATTATCCTTAAAAACCCTGATCCCCAAGATTTCAGGGAGACTCATTTGAGTAATAATAAAACTTCAGTCTCCTGTACAGCCAGCTCCACGTGAATTAAACTCTTTCTCTATTACAGTTCCCCTATCTTGAGGAATTGGCTCTGTCTAGGCAGCAGGCAAGGAGAACCTATTAGGCAGTTAAACCCAAAAGAAGGGGTTCTTGGATCTTGTGCAAGAAAGAATTAGGGGTGAGTCCAGAGAGTAAAGTGACTGCAAGTTTTTTAAGAAAGTAAAGGAATAAGGCAGGGTGCAGTGGCTCACACCTGTAATCCCAGAACTTTGGGAGGGTGAGGTGTGAAAATTGCTTGAGCCCAGGAGTTCAAGACAAGCCTGGGCAACATGGCAAAACCCCATCTCTACAAAAAAAAAAAAAAATTAGCCAAGGGTGGTGGCATGCACCTGTAGTCCCTGCTACTCGGGAGGCTGAGGTGAGAAGATTGCTTGAGCCTGGGAGGTGGAGGTTGCAGTGACCTGAGATCACACCACTGCACTATTGCTTGGGCAACACAACCACTCTCTCTCAAAAGAGAAAAACATATATAGATAGATAGATAGATTCGGACAGTTTTTATTTCTTTTTTTTTTTTTTTTTTTGAGACAGAGTCTCGCTCTGTCACCCAGGCTGGAGTGCAGTGGCGCAGTCTCGGCTCACTGCAAGCTCCGCCTCCCAGGTTCACGCCATTCTCCTGCCTCAGCCTCTCCCGGTAGCTGGGACTACAGGCGCCCGGCCACCACGCCCGGCTAATTTTTTTTTTTTGTATTTTTAGTAGAGACGGGGTTTCACCGTGGTCTCGATCTCCTGACCTCATGATCCGCCGCTTCGGCCTCCCAAAGTGCTGGGATTACAAGCGTGAGCCACCGCACCTGGCCGACAGTTTTTATTTCAACACTGAATGTTTACTCTTGAAACTCCTGATGTTTACGTTGATAAAAACTCAGTTTTCCCCATGCTAAAAACTTTATACATGTCCTTTCTTCATGCATACATAGAACCCCTCACACAATATAATTGTTGGAAGTGTTTCTGAAATACTGTTTAGACAAATTGTCTATATTTTTACACCTGTACTATAAAAATTAATATCTAACAGACAATAAATATTAAATTATTTAATAAAAGAATCATTTTTCAAAGGCTAAAACAATTTCTATTTGAGATTATCATAATAAGCATTGTATTCTATGATTTCACAACTGTAGCAAAACTTTTTTTATTTTTGAGATGAGGTCTCTGTTGCCTGGGCTGCAGTGCAGTGATGCAATCACACCCCACAGCAGCCTCCACCTCCCCAGGCTCAGGTGATCCCCCAACCTCAGTTTTTGTATTTTTAGTAGAGACAGAGTTTCACCATGTTGCCCAAACTAGTCTAAAACTCCTAAGTTCAAGTGATCTGCCCACCCCCACATTCTAAAGTGCTGGCATTACAAGCATGAACCACTGTGCCTGGCCAAAATGTAATTTTAAAAATAATTTTAAAAATCATTATACAATTTCCTAGAAACGATTTAACCTAATTTAAAGATTTACATTTCTTTCCTTGTACTTCAGTGAAAAACTTATAGGATTCATAAATCAAGGTGGTATTTTCAGATTCGTGTGGCAAAAAAATATACAGAGAACTGACAGATGTAAAGGATGTATTCTATCAATATGTGGAGGGTCCCTTACATTTTAAGTTCAGTGAAAGAACTGGAATGATACAAGATAATGAACTAAAATTGTATAATGTAAAAGCAAGAGCTCTGTTGCTAACGTGCAACTATATCATTGGGATTTTTAAAAACCCAACATACTAATTTGGCAGGGTGCAGTGGCTCATGCCTGTAATCCCAACACTTTGTGAGGCCAAAGTGGATGGATCACTTGAAGTCAGGAGTTCGAGACCAGCCTGGTCAACATGGTGAAACCCCATCTCTACTAAAAATACAAAAATTAGCCAGGCATGGTGGCAGGCGCCTGTAATCCCAGCTGCTTGGGAGAATTGCTTGAACCTGAGAGGCAGGGGTTGTAGTGAGTCAAGATCACACCACTGCACCACAGCCTGGGCAACAGAGTGAGACCCGGTCTCAAAAAAAGAAAACAAAAAACCACAACATGCTAATTATACCTTAAAATATATTACTCTTAGGCTGGGCAACACAGTGAAACCCCATCTCTACAAAAAAATACAAAAATTAGCTGGATTTGGTGGCATGCACCTGTAGTCCCAGCTACTTGGGAAGCTGAGGTAGGAGAATTACCTGAGCCCAGGAGGTGGAGGTTGCAGTGTGCAGAGACTGTGCCACTGCACTCCAGCCTGGGTGACAAAGCAAGACCCTGTCTCAAAATATTATGTGACAGTGCAGCTTCCATCAGAAATAATCTGTTTCTCTTTTGCTCACACCAAATATTCACCTCTACTTCTAAAAAATATAAAAGAATAAGCCAAAATGTAACTTCAAGTCACAAGCAAGGATCTCATGACAGTCTCATGAGATTTCTTTTCATTGAGAGCCCAATAGAGTCCTCCTCACTCACAACACTTCATTGTGGAACAGCAAAATGAAAGCTGAATAAACCCTCCCATCCAGAAAAGGAAAACAAAGAAGGTACCCCATAGTTTCTGTTTCACAGCAAATGTGTAATGTTGCTGAGAAGATGAATCAGGGACTGATTCCACAAGGTCAAGAATGAACAACAGTCCTTTTCATGGCTACAGTTCTCTTGAGAATGTTTCCAGTCCATTGTGATTTGTTGTTCTTGACTTCACCTGATGACATCCCTAATACAGTATCAGAAAATATGCCTTCCTTGTGCAGTAAGCACCTTTCTCCAGCTACTTCCATTTATTTATTTATTTATTTATTTATTTATTTATTTATTTATTTATTTATTTATTTAT